>NC_137337.1:56608332-56668512 GCF_965287045.1 Carcharhinus amblyrhynchos
GGTGTTCCTAATGTGATAACTGAGCCATTTACCTGGGCACGACACACCCACTGATCATAAACATTGATCTATAGTCACTGACTTCATGAGTTGTAATGGGCACTAATAGTCACAGAAATAAAATGTCTCTATCTTTCTAGAAATCTGTCAATAACTTTATTTCAAATGAATGATTCTGTGCTTATTTCTTTATACTTTAGACTGTTGGTTGTGACAATACACTGGAATCTTCACAAGTTGAAGATAAATGTCTGGAATGTGGAGGAGATGGGAGCACCTGTTATGAAGTCAAAGGGACATTTCGTGTTGTTGATTTGCCAATAGGTGCAGTTCTGTGTTCTATTCTCACTTTTGTTGTCACTTTTTATGTAGATGTGAATGTTGGAGATTTGCTGCATAATCAAGCATTCACTCCCTATTTGCAGGTTACAATCAAATTCACATCATTCCCATTGGGGCCATGAGTATTCGGATCCGGGAAGTATCACCCACACGTAATTTCCTCGGTAAATCTTTCACTTTCGTTCTTCATCTGTGATTCTTTTTTAATGTATGAGTGGAGTTTATTTGACCCAGTTACAGCTTGGTTTGTATCTGTGTGCAAACGGAGTTTATTTGACCCAGTTATACCTTGGTCTCTATAGAATCATAGAATAGAATCCCTAGTTTTAAGTTTTTAAGTTTTTAAGTTATTTATTAGTGTCACAAGTAGACAAGCTTACATCAACACTGCAATGAAGTTATTGTGAAAATCTCTAGTCGCCAGACTCCGGCACCTGTTCAGGTAAACTGAGGGACAATTTAGCATGGTCAATGCACCGACCCAGCATGTCTTTTGGACACTGGAAGGAAACGGAGCACCCGGAGGAAACCCACGCAGACACAGGGAGAATGTGCAGACTCCACACAGACAGTGTCCAAGTTGGTAATCGAACCTAGGTCCCTGGTGCTGAAGCAGCTGTGCTAACCACTGTGCCCAGTACAGAAAGAGGCCATTGGCCCATCAAGTCTGCACTGACAACAATCCCACCCAGGCCCTACACCCGTAACTCCACGTATTTATCCTGCTAATCCCCTGATCAGCAATTTAGCATGGCCATTCAACCTAACCTGCACATCTTTGGACTGTGGGAGGAAACCCAAGCAAACACGGAGAGAATGTTTATTCAACCCAGTTACATCCTGATCTGTGCCATTTGTTAAATGCCTTACGCTGTTTGCAACTGTTTCAAAGATTGAGAAGCTCTATCACATTCTGCACATATCAATATGCATTTTTGGGAATTTCCTGCTGTTCATTGGTTCTCTGTAGACTTTGCCCTCAGCCCATGTTGTTTATTTGGGGATTGGTGTTTCTGTTATTTCCTGAATAATGGCCAAAGCATTCCACAAAGTGTGTAAGCATTTGGACTGAACCTAGTTTTGCAGTTGGATTCGCAGTGATCATATGTAGAGATGGAGATGAGTATGTTAGCATTAATGTAACAGCAGCTCTCAGGGTTCAAACTTACAGACTGTGAGACTCTGCCAGCCATTGTCTCTCTGAGGAACAGTTCAGCAGTGGGTGCAAAGCCAGCAGGCAGGCTACTTGCTTTATTTATGTACATTCCCTTCTCTCACCTTCAAATACACCATCAGGAAGTGGTGAAATTCACCCCAACCTCCGTACTGCTGGGGCTGGAACACACATCTCTCTCCAGTACCCTGTCACAGTATCAGGATCCAGGTCACACCACTCTCCATGGCCCATGTCAACCCAAGAGAGAGAGTCCAACTGTCAATGGGTCTATTGAGGGAGTGCTGCATTATCAAAAGGGCAGTATTGAGAAAGTGCTGTACTGTCAAAGAGACAGCAATGAGGGAATGCAGCACTGTAAAATGGCAGTATTGATGCCGCACCATTAAAGGGTCTATATTGAGGGGTATCGTACTCTCAAAGGGTTAGTATTGATGGAGTTTTACATCATCAAAGGGACAGTACAGTGTTGTGCTGTCAACGAACTAAAATTGAGGAAATACTCAACTGTCAAAGGACAATATTGAGGGACTGATGCACTGTCTAAGGGTTGGTTTTGAGGAAGTTAGTATTGAGTTCAGTAAAGCCTTTGACAAAGTACTTTATGGTAGACTGGTATGAAAGTTGACGGCACACAGGATCAGAGGAGAGCTGGCAAGATGGATATAGAACTGGCATGGGCATAGAAGACGGAGGGTGGCAGTAGAGGGGTGATTTTCTGAATGGAAGGCTGTGACTAGCAATGTTCCACAGGGATCAGTTCTGGGACTTCTGTTGTTTGTAGTAAATACAAATGATTTAAAGGAAAATGTAGCTGGTCTGATTAGTAAGTTCACAGATGACATAAAAATTGGTTGAGTTGCGGATAGTGAAGAGGATTGTCAGAAGATACAGCAAGATATAGACCAGCTGGAGTTTAATCTGGACAAATGTGAGCTAATGCATTTTGGAAAGTCCAATGCATGTAGGAATTATAGAACAAATGGTACAACCCTTAGGAGTATTGATAGGCAGAAAGATCTGGGCGTACATGTCTACCGATCACTGAAGTGGCAACACAATTGGATTAGGTCAAGAAGGCATACGGCATGCTTGCCTTCATCGGTCGGGGCATTGAGTATAAAAAATGACATGTCCTACTGCAGCCATATGGAACCTTAGTAAGGCCTCATTGGAATATTGTGTACAATCCTGGTCATGACACTACCAGAAAGATGTGAATGGTTTGGGCAGGGTACAGAAGAGGTTTACCAGGATGTTGTCTGGTCTGGAGGGTATTAGCCATGAGGAGAGGTTGGATAAACTTGGTTTGTTCTCACTGGAATGAAGGAGGTTGAGGGGTGACCTGATAGAGGTTTAAAAAGCTACGAGTGGCATGGACAGAGTGGATAGTCAGATGCTCTTTCCTAGAGTAGAAAAGTCAAATACTAGAGGACATAGGTTTAACGTGCATGGAGAAAAGTTTAGAGGAGATGTGCGAGGCAAGTTTTTTTTTACACAGAGGATGATGAATGTCTGGAATGACTTGCTCGGGAAGGTGATGGGAGCAGATATGATAGCTGCGTTTAAGGGGCATCAAGATGAATATATGAATAGGAAGGATATGGACTTCACAAGTGCATACGGCTTTAGTTTAGGCAGGCATCATGATCATTGAGGGCCAAAGGACCTGTTCCTGTGCCATACTGTTCTTTGGACTGTAATTTCAGAGGGATAGTATTGAAGGAGTGCTGTATTTTCAAAGAGTCAGTATTGATGGAGTGTTATACCTCCAAAGGGGCAGTATTAATGAAGTGCCATACTGTCAAAGGGTCAGTATTGAGGGAATGCTTCATTGTCAAAGGATCAGTATTGAGGGAGTGCTGCACTGTCAAAGGGGCAGTATTGAGGGAGTGCTGCACTGTCAAAGGGGCAGTATTGAGGGAGTGCTGCACTGTCAAAGGGGCAGTATTGAGGGAGTGCTGCACTGTCAAAGGGGCAGTATTGAGGGAGTGCTGCACTGTCAAAGGGGCAGTATTGAGGGCGTGCCACACTGTCAAAGGAGCAGAATAGAGAGACTGCAGCATTGTAAAAGGGACAGTATTGAAGGAATGCAATACTGTTAAAGGGTTAGTATTCAGGAAGTGCTGCACTATCAAAGAAACTGTATTGGGGAAGTGACATTCTGTCAAAGGGAACTCATATTGAGAAAGTGCTGCATTGTCAAAGGGCAATACTGTGGGAGAGCTGCATTGTCAGAGCATCAATGCTAAGGTAGCACTGCAATGTTGGGGGTCTGTTTTGAGGGAATGCTCCACTGTCAGAGAGTCAGTACTGTTACAATCTGTAGAGGACTGTTCACATTTAAGGAATAAATCCAAACATCTATCAAATAAACAAAATAATGATACCACAAAAATTCACCCTCTTAACTGAAAAATGTTATTGCATATCAATAAGAATTAAATTAAGTAATCTGTTAACACTTTGGTCTATCAGGACTGTTGTAAATTCAGTTCTAATTTTTACTCTCCTCACCCCATTCGCTAGAGTTCCTTTTCATTTGCAAAACTTGAAAGTCATTCACTTTTCCTGGGTCCAAACTCAGCTCCTTGTTGAGTTGCCAATATCTATCCAACTACTGTGAAAGGAGTGGGGGAGTTGAACTACTGATTAAGAAGAATATCATAGCTGTACTGCGGGAGGACACCTCAGAAGGCTCATACAGCGAGGCAGTATGAGTGGAGCTCAGGAATAGGAAGGGTGTAACCACAATGTTGGGGGTTTACGCTAGGCTGCCCAGCTGCCAGCGGGAGATAGAGGAAACGGTATGTAGGCAGAATTTGGCAACATGTAAAAATAACAGGGTTGTTGTGGGGGAGATTTTAACTTCCCCCATATTGACTGGGACTCACTTAGTACTAGGGGTGTGGATGGGGCAAAGTTTGTAAGGAGCATCCAGGAGGGCTTTTTGAAACAGTGTGTAGATAGTCTAACTAGGGAAGGGATCGTACTGGGCCTTATATTGGGGAGTGAGCCTGGCCAGGTGGTCAGTGTTTCAGTAGGGGAGTAGTTCAGGAACAGTGACCACAATTCAGTAAGCTCTAAGGTACTGACGGATAAAGATAAGTGTATTCCTCAAGTTAACATGCTAAATTGGGTAAGGCTAATTACTACAATATTAGGCAGGAACTGTAGATTGGGGGCAGATATTTGAGGGCAAATCAACATCTGACATGTGGGAGGCTTTCAAGTGTAAGTTGATAGGGATTCAGGACCAGCACATTCCTGTAAGGATGAAGGATAAGTATGGCAAGTTTTGGGAACCTTGGATAACGAGAGATATTGTGAGCCTAGTCAAAGAGAAAAAGGAAGCATTTGTTAAAGCTAGGAAGCTGGGAACACATGAAGCAAGTGTGGAATACAAGGAAAATAGAAAGAAACTTAAGCAAGGAGTAAGAAGAGCTAAAGGGGAGGTCCCAGAGGATTGGAGAATAGCCAATGTTGTTCCTTTGTTTAAGAAGGGTAGCAAGAATAATCCAGGTAATTGCGGGCCAGAGAGCCTTACATCAGTGGTAGGGAAATTATTGGAGAGGATTCTTCAAGACAGGATTTATTTCCACTTGGAAATAAGTGGATGCGTTAGTGACAAGCAACATGGTTTTGTGAAGGGGAGGTCATGTCTCACGAACCTGATCAAGTTTTTCAAGGAAGTGACGAAGATGATGGATGAGGGTAGGGCAGTGGATCTTGTCTACATGGACTTCAGTAAGGCCTTTGACAAGGTCCCTCATAAGAAATAGGAGCAGGAGTAGGCCATCCAGCCCCTCGAGCCTGCCCCACCATTCAATAAGATCATGGCTGATCTGTCGCTGCTCAGTTCCACTTTCCCGCCCTCTCCCCATAACCCTTAATCCCCTCTCCTATCAAAAACCCATCAACCCGCGTCTTAAAAATATTTAGCGAGGCAGCCTCCACCACTTCAACGGGCAGAGAATTCCAGAGATTCACCACCCTTTGAGTGAAGAAGTTCCTCCTCAACTCCGTTCTAAACCGCCCCCCTTTTATCTTGAGGCTGTGCCCCCTAGTCCTATTGTCTTTTTTGAGCGGGAAGAGTCTTTCCACCTCTATCCTATCCATCCCATTCATCATCTTATACGTCTCAATGAGATCTCCTCTCATTCTTCTAAACTCTAACGAGTACAAGCCCAGTTTATTCAGCCTCTCCTCATAGCTCAACCCCCTCAACTCCGGTATCAGCCTAGTAAACCTCCTCTGCACTCCCTCCAAGGCCAAAATATCTTTGCGCAGGTGCGGCGCCCAAAAATGCACACAGTACTCCAGTTGCGGCCTCACCAATGCCCTATACAGCTGCAGCAAGACCTCCCTACTTTTATATTCAATCCCCTTCGCTATGAAGGCCAGCATCCCATTCACCTTCCTGACCACCTGCTGCACCTGCAAGCTGGGTTTTTGTGACTCATGCACAAGGACCCCAAGGTCCCTCTGCACCGCCGCCTGCTGCAGTTTTTCGCCCCGTATGTAATAGTCCTTCCTACCATTATTCCTACCAAAGTGGACCACCTCACACTTGCCAACATTAAATTCCATTTGCCATTTCCTGGCCCATTCGCCCAGCCTATCTAGATCCTTCTGCAGACTCTCCACACCCTCCGCACAATTTGCCGTTCCCCTAATCTTGGTGTCATCAGCAAATTTCGACACCCTACACTCGGTTCCCTCCTGCAGATCATCTATATAAATGGTAAAAAGCTGAGGCCCCAGCACCGACCCCTGGGGCACTCCACTAGCCACCATCCGCCAATCCGAACAGCACCCGTTGACCCCCACTCTCTGCCTCCTATTTGACAACCAATCCTCTATCCACGCTAACACCCTACCCCCAACTGCATGTCCCTCGACCTTCTGCAATAACCTCTTGTGAGGCACTTTGTCAAACGCCTTCTGAAAATCTAGAAAGACCACATCCACCGGCTCTCCTCTATCATGGCAGACTGGTGCAGAAGGTAAATTTGCATGGGATCAGAGGTGAGCTGGCAAGCTGGATACAAAACTGGCTCGCTCGAAGAAGATAGGGTAGCAGTGAAAGGGTGCGTTTCTGAATGGAGGGCTGTGACAAGTGGTGTTCACAGTAAGAAGTCTCACAACACCAGGTTAAAGTCCAACAGGTTTATTTGGTAGCAAAAACCACTAGCTTTCAAAGTGCTGCCCCTTCGTCAGGTGAGTGGGAGTTCTATTCACAAACAGGGCATATAAAGACACAAACTCAATTTACAAAGTAATGATTGGAGTGTGAGAGTGTTAACTCTCTCTCCACTCACATTGTCCGCACCTTTAAGACTTGATTAACTGTAAAGACTCGCATTCCGATCGTTATTTTGTAAATTGAGTTTGTGACTTTTTATGCCCTGTTTGTGAATACAGCTGTTCTGTCTGTTCCTAACCTAAACAACTTGTTTCTGTCAGCAAACACACACAGTTAAAGCAACACAAGGGCAGAAGTTTCCTGTCCCACCCATCACGGGAAATGTAGTGGGCGGGACATGGACTATGCAAAGTCCATTGACCTTAGGTGGGATTTTCTGGCCTTGGGGTGAGCGCGGCTGGAAAATCTCGCCCAAGAATTTTCTAACCAAGGCTCCTCTCTGCATCACCATGACTTTGCTTTAGGATGCTTCAACCAGAAATACAAATAAACTTCAACACAACTCTGATTCAGCAACCAATTTGTATAGTTTCTATCTAAATAGAGTTCTATGTTTCTCTTTCCCAGAGTTGCTTGTTCTCATCTCTTATGTCAACATGGGCCCAACCTTTTCAGTGTTTGAACTGAAAACTTGTTTGAATTGCATTTAGTTTAGGGTTGCTTATCTTTTTCTTAGTCAAAAGCCCTCATTTTTTACAGTTAAAACTTAATTCTTAAAGCTAAAAATTATGTTCTAAAACGTATGCGTTAGGAACTAGATATTTGCAAAGGTACTGAGACAGTGTTGAATTGTTGAGAGGCAGTACTGAAGGGGTATTGTTGCAGGTTTAATGTTTCATTTTAGATGAAACATTAAACCCTTCAACCATCTCAGGTGAGTGTAAAATATCCATGGCAGTACTCACAGAAGAATGGTGGACCCCGCTCCATGTCATGAGCAATATTTATCTGTCAACCAACGTCACAGGAACAGATTAGGGATTTATTTTGTTACTGTTTTTGGAAGCTTGCTGTGCACATATTGGCCACCCTAATTCCCACATTACAACAGTGACCACATATCAAAATTACTTGTTGTGAGGTACTTTGGGATGTTCTGAGTAGCACTGTAAAAATGCAAGTTCTTTATAAGTCTGATTCTGGAAACATCGAACATAGAACATAGAACACTACAGCACAAACAGGCCCTTCGGCCCACAAGTTGCGCCGATCACATCACCTACCAACCTACAGACCTATCTATAACCCTCAATCTCATTAAACCCCATATACTCATCCAGAAGTCTTTTAAAAGACCCCAGCGAGTTCGCCTCCACCACCACTGACGGCAGCCGATTCCATTCACTCACCACCCTCTGAGTGAAAAACTTACCCCTAACATCACTTCTGAACCTCCCTCCCTGCACCTTAAATCTGTGTCCTCTCGTAGCGACCATTTCAAACCGGGGAAATAGCCTCTGAGAATCCACCCTATCTATTCCTCTCAACATTTTGTAAACTTCTATCAGGTCGCCTCTCAACCTTCGTCTCTCCAGGGAAAAGAGTCCCAGCTCCCTCAACCTAACTTCATAAGGCATGCCTCCCAGTCCAGGCAACATCCTTGTAAATCTCCTCTGCACCCTCTCAATAGCTTCTACAATGAGCAATTTGGTGTAAGATTGATTTTTTTGCCAGCAGCATTGAGCAAGGTATAACAAATTATCAGTTTCCTTTCATGCTTGTTTCTTACACTGGACCATTCAAATCATGCCTGATTCACACTGTATCTAGTTTCTACAAAGCCCCGTTCACACTGCGTCCCATTTCCACACAGCATCTGATTCACACCATGGCCTCTTCACACCTTGTCCACAATTCCTTTATTGTAGCTATTGATCATTTTAATATAATTACTATTTGTGTTGAATCATTGCAGCAATCAAGAATGTGAGAGGTGAGTATTACCTGAACGGTCACTGGACCATCGACTTCAGCCGGGCTCTGTACATCGCCAACACTGTCATTCACTATGAAAGAGGGTCGGAGGGTGACCTGGCCTCAGAGGTTATTCATGGTCGAGGGCCAACCTCTGAACCATTGATATTGGAGGTGAGTGTCAATATCAAACAATGTCTTACTAGAAGTAAGGAAAATACAAAATCCATATGCATGGAGTTAAAGGAGGAGAAAGGATTGATGGCTATTACAATAGTTATAACAACTATTGACCACCGATAGTGAATGGAGCAGGCATAGAGTACTAATCATAGGCGATTTCATTTAGACCCAGCTATGGTAGCAAAAGGAAGAAAGGGAATTTAGTTTTGATCGGTTGTAGGAAGGTACTTTGAGAGACTGAATCTGCAGGCACTTAGAGACGCAAGGACTGATTAGGGACAGTCAGCATGGCTTTGTGATTAGAAAATCATGCCTCACAAATTTGATTGAGTTTTGTCAAGGGGTAAGGCGTGAAGAGGTAGATGAGGGCAGTGCAGCTGATGTCGTCTACATGGACTTTAGCAAGGCCTTTGACAAGTAACCACATGGTAGGTTGTTGCATAAAGTTAAATCTCACGGGATCTGGGGTGAAGTACCTAAGTGGATACAAAATTGGCTTCTTGCCAGAAGCCAGAAGGTGGTTGTAGAGAATTGTTTTTCAAATTGGAGGCCTGCGATCAGCGGTGTGCCTCAGGGATCAGTGCTGGGCCAACTGTTACTTGCCATTTATATTAATGATTTGGCTGAGAATGTAGGGAGCATGGTCAGTAAGTTTGCAGATGAGATCAAGATTGGTGGCATAGTGGACAATGAAGAAAGTTATCTCCGATTGCAACAGGGTCTTGATCAATTGGGCCAGTCGGCTGACGAATGGCAGACGGAGTTTAATTTAGATAAATACGAGGTGATGCATTTTGTTAGATTGAACTAGGGCAGGACTTACTCAGTTAATGGTAGGGCGTTGGGGAGAGTTACAGAACAGAGAGATCCAGGGGTACATGTTCGTAGCTGTTTGAAAGTGGAGTTACAGGTGGACAGAGTGGTGAAGAAGGTATTTCGCATGCTTGGTTTCATTGGTCAAAACATTGAATACAGGAGTTGGGACTTCTGGTTGAAGTTGTACAAGACATTGGTAAGGCCACACTTGGAATACTGTGTACAGTTCTGGTCACCCTATTATAGAAAGGATATTATTAAACTAGAAAGAGTGCAGAAGACTTATAGGATGTTACCTGGACTTGATAGTTTGAGTTATAATGAGAGGCTGGATATACTGGGACTTTTTTCTCTGGAGTGTAGGAGGCTGCGGGGTGATCTTATAGAGGTCTGTAAAATAATGAGGGGCACAGATCAACTTGATAGTCAATATCTTTTCCCAAATAGAGTCTAAAATAGAGGGCATAGGTTTAAGGTGAGAGGGGGAAGATACAAAAGTGTCCAGAGGGGCAATTTTTTCACACAGAGAATGGTGAGTGTCTGGAACAAGCTGCCAGAGGTAGTAGTAAAGGTGGGTACAATTTTGTCTTTTAAAATCATTTAGGTAGTTACATGGGTAAGATAGGTATAGAGGGATAGGGGCCAAATGCGGGCAATTGGGATTAGCTTAGGGGTTTAAAAAAAAGATCGGCATGGACAAGTTGGGCCGAAGAGCCTGTTTCCATGCTGTAAACCTCTATGTCTCAAACACAATGGGCCAAATGATCACTTGTGTTGCAGATTTTCGATAATTTTTAAGATTTTATAGTATATAAAGAACAAAGAGCAAAGAACAAAAATGGCCCGAGAAACAGGCCCTTCGGCCCAACGAGCCCACGCCGCCATTTTAACATTACCAGTCCCCCCTCCACCCATGACCCTTATCTATGCTTATGGCATTCCACATTGAGGGAAAACTAATTTAGGGACAATTTATTACCTCCAATCAGCCTAATAGCACATCTTTGGGGTGTGGGAGGAAACCGGAGCACCCGGAGAAAATCCACACAAGCACGGGGAGAATGCGCAAACTCCCACAGACACCGGCCCAAATCCATGTGTCTGCACAGCAATCAGTGATAGTCACTGAGCTGTTGTGTTGCCCAGCATCTGGTCCAGTTTAAGCATACACTAATGACATGAAGTACTAGGCTGCTCTCGAACATTCAAGAGCAGCCCTTGTACGGCCCATCGCGTGTATATACAGGACTCTTTCCTGCTCTATGTGTAAGAAGTCCAACAAGAAAGGGATCACCGCTGGAGCTTGTATTGGACATGAACCAGAATTAAGAGAACAACTCAGAGCAGGAGAGCATCTTAGTAGTGATGATCACAAGTAAGGTTAGGATTGAGAGAGATTAAGGCAACAGATTTCAAAAGAGGAAATAATTAGAAAAAGGGTGGCACTAAAGAATGCAAACTGGGAGAAATCTTGACAAGCAAAGAAACAATAAGAAAAGGAATCAATGGAGTTCATTGTGTTCCAGTAAAAACCAACAAAAAGCGTGATGATGGTGGTGAACAATAAAGAATGAAAGGATAAAAAAAACTTTGAAAAAAGACCTAAAAGAAGTACTTTGATAGTAAGTGACAAGGATTAAAAGGAAAATTAAGAATTTCAGGGAGAAGCTTTGAAACTATCAGAAAGGTGAAAGAAAATTGTGAAATAAGATTATTAAGGAATAGTAAAAGATTTTAATAAAGTGTTCTAAAGGCACCATTATAATGAAAGGAAAGTGAAAGTTATGATAGAGGTATTAAATGATGAGCAACATTAATTCAGAGTTAATAGCTGAAAAATAACAAAAGTATTTAAATATTAAATAACTACTTAGTTTTTACAAAAGAAGATAATGAAATAAACACATCACTTAGAGCATGAGCTTCAAGAGACTATAAATATAGTTGAGATAGAAAAGCAGAAATAATAGTCACACATATAAAACTAAAAGAAGCTAAGACAGATGGTATGCACCTGGATCGTGGGACACTAAGGGGCAATTTAGCATGGCCAATCCATCTTGCCTGCACATCTCTGATTAAGGGAGGAATCCAGAGAACCCACACTTAAGGAGCAGTTATCAGAGGTACCTTCGATAGCACCTTCCAAATCCATGACTCCAACCATCTTGCAGGACAAGGGCAGCAAACTCACGATAACACCACCACCTGGAAATTTCCATCCAAGTCATTCACCATCCTGCTTGGAAATTTGTTGTCATTCCTTCAGTGTCACTGGGTCAAAATCCTGGAGTGCCCTCTGTAACAGCACATGTACCTATATCATCACATCGACTACAGTAGTTCAAGAAGGCAGCTCCCCGCTACCTCGTCAAGGGCAATTGGGGAAGAATGTTCATAATTAGTGGAAAAAAACACTATTGGGAGGCATGATGGCATAATTGTCAACACGACTGCCTAGCAGCTCCAAAGATCAGGGTTGGATTCTAGCCTTGGGTGACTGTCTATGTGGAGTTTGCACGTTCTCCCCAAGTCTGTGTGGGTTCTCTGGATCAGAGAATCAGAGATTCCTTATCAGAGATGTGCAGGCAAGATGGATTGGCCGTGCTAAATTGCCCCTTAGTGTCCCACGATGTATAGCTTAGGGGGAATAAGCCATGGTAAATGTGTGGGTTTACGTGGAGAGGGCCTGATGCTCTGTCAGAGTTGGTGCAAACTCGATGGACTGAATGGTCTCCTTCTACACTTTAGGGATTCTATGATTCTATCTCTTCAGATCCAAAGAAGATTTGATCGTGCCAGATGATTGGTAGACAACATATTAAAAGAAATAATAAATGAGCTTCATTGAGGCAGAAAATAAAATAGAATATGGAATAGAAAGGCAAAGTCATTCTTGAGCAACCTTTTGAGTTATTTGAAGAGGTAACAAACAGAGCAGACAAGGGTAACATAGTCAATGCCCTATACTTGGATTTGCAGGACACTTTTGATAAAGTACCACATGTCGGGCTAGTGATAAAGATTAGTGCCAAAAATCTCCATTCTCATTACAGCTGGGATTCTCCGGAACCGCTGAAAACAAGTGGAGCTTTGGCTGGAATGCTAAATTCTCCATTCACACTTACAGTACAGTGGCCACGGATGGGATCAGAAAATCCCACCCTTGAATTTGCGGAGTCTTGGCACTGCTGCTAATTGATTGCAAATTGGCTAAAATTTGGAAGCAGAGAGTAGGCAAAGGATGATTATTCTGATTGAGGGAAGAGAGAAATCAGTGCTAGGATTATTCATAATTTGCATTAATGATTTGGACCAGCAACTCAACATCAAAATTTGCAGATGATACATGCTGGGTGCAACCCCTCACTGAGGTAGAATGTAACGTAAGATATTAGAAACCAGCAGCCTGACTACTTAAATATATAGTAGAAAAATGGAAATCTGGCCTATATCTTAGTGATACTGGTGATCAAATCATAAGAAGTGATATCATGGGTCAGCAAAGCAAATAACATGTTACCAAAGCCCTGAGATTGGTTTCTGGGACATGGGATTCAAAAGCAATCAATTTATGTTCAACTTTTATTCAACTCTAGTTACACTGTATTCATGATTGAGCAGAGTTCTGATTTAGCACTAGAGCCGATGATGATAGAGCTATCAGAAAACGCTGAACAGATTTGGATGCTTTTCTTTGGAAAATAGAAGAATTAGAGGTGACCTGATCAAGGAATAGGCTGGACAGCATAGAGGTAGGGAGAAGTGGAAGGATCTAAAACAATGAACGATATATAATAAAACTAAGTCCAAAGATGTGCCAATTAGATGAATTGGCCATGCTATGTTACCACTGTATCCCAGGTTGTGCAGGTTAGGTGGATTAGCCATGGTAAAGACACAAGATTATGGGAATAGGGCAGAGGCTAGGGCCAGAGTGGGATGCTGTTTCAGACAGCCAGTGCAGACTCAATGGGCTAAATGACCTCTTTCCTCACAATAGGTGTGATGATACTGTGCCTTTAAGAAATGTATTTTAATCATGTTTCTGTGCTGAATGTGTTTACTCACCCCTTCCATTTCATCTGAGCCATGTTGTCTGGATCCAGCAGCACGATATTGTTTCTGCAGCAGCATAATTGATCTTACTAGCTGTAATGTTTGTTTTAATCTGACCTAATGCAGAATTCTGTTGCTTGTGTTTTCCCTGGAATATTTCAGAGTGGGGCTTGATTACATTGATTGATAGATAGGATCATGTGTCTGGGTGCAGCTAGACTTTCGCAGTGAACTCTAGGCAATCTGCTTCTTGGATTTTTAGAGAGAGATTGCTTTCTCTGTATCTCTTGTTCTGTCTGAATTGGAGATTAGAATCTGTCAAGGAATAAGCCTTTTTCTCTGAGATTCTACTGTTTGGGGTTGGAGATTTCTCTGGAAGTTGCTGCATGAGAATTAGAAGCCAAGTGTCTATCTCGATCATTCTCCAGAAGTGCAAAAGGCTAGAAATCTAGTATGTATGTAAGCATCTTTGGTTTCTGTGTGAACTAGTTCTAAAGAAAATGTTCGTATCTGTGGGAGATACTGCTAAATTGGAGCAATAGGGATAGCGAGTTGTTAAGGATTATACTTTGTCATGTTTAAGTATTTTATCTGGTAACAATTATGCTAATTCTTCTTGTTATATTCTAACTATATTCTTAAATAAAGATTGTTTTGATAAAAGCTTCCTAGTGGGTCACTTGAATCATACCTGGACTGAGACACCTTATGCTCACGTGAATGCTGAAATCAAATGTAAAAGTTAGGGTCTAGGCTAACTTAATAAAATATCTTGGAGTTTCTGATCTCGTCCTTCACAAACTGGGGGCTCCTTGCAAGATGAGCATCAATATTCCTTATTTGGTTTATGATTATTAACTCAAAGGCTGAGTGGTGAGTATATCTGTATTTTCTTTAAGGTGTTGCATTTGGTTGGTTTAAATAGGGAATGCCTTGTGGAATAATGACTCTTTCGTTAGTTAAAATTTTCCTGGTGTGGAAGAGATCACTCAGGATAGCTTAAAAAGGTGGTTAGAGCAAACCCTTTGGAATTGGTAAACAAGCTGCAGTTAGCAATACCTGAAGGGACAAGGAAGTTGGAGATAATTGCAGTGATAACTCAGCATTTGAAATTGCCACAAACACAGTTAGAATCATTGGAAATGGTTAGAATTCAAGTACAAAGGAAAGAGCTTGAACATAAAAAGGAAATGAAACAGTTTGAATTGTGATTAAAAACAAGGGGGAAAAAAGGAAAGAACAGCCCTGTAAGAATAAAAAGAGATAGATTAGCCCATAGAACATTACAGCGCAGGACAGGCCCTTCGGCCCTCGATGTTGCGCCGACCAGTGGAACGAATCTAATGACCCTCTAACTGAAACTATTCCAATGTTATTCATATGCCTATCCACTGGCCATTTGAACGCCCTTAAAGTTGGCGAGTCCACAACTGCTGCAGGCAGGGCATTCCACGCCCTTACTACCCTCTGAGTAAAGAACCTACTTCTGACATCCGTCCTATAACTACCACCCCTTAATTTAAAGCCCAGGCAGAACAAAAAGGAAAAAGAGAAAATTTGAACTTCCGATACTGGAGCTGTAAAATGAACATCCACTTAAAATGGCGGAAGCAAAGATAAAGTTTGAGAATATTGATAAAAATAGTGAGGAAGAGCAAAACCATTGTAGTCAAAGGCCTGGTGGGGATCAGTTTAAATGTGTCCAGATTTTGCCAAGGTTTGATGAAAAGGATGTAGACGCCTTTTTCATTTCATTTGAGAAAACAGCTAAACAAATGAAATAGCCATAAACAATGTGGGTATTATTGACTTAAACAAAGTTGGTAAGTAGACCTGATGAGATATTTGCATCACTATCAGAGGAGATATCTGGGGGTTATGAGGAGGTGAAAAAAGCCACCTTAAGTGCATATGAACTAGTGCCAGAAGCCTACAGACAGCCATTTAGAAATCTAAGGAAAGAACCTGATCAAATGTACATAGAATTTGAAAGGATCAAACAAAGTAATTTTGACAGGTGAATAAGGGCTTTGAAAGTAGACCATATGTATGATGCGCTTAGGAAAGTGGTTGTTTTAGAGGAGGTTAAAAATTCACTTCCCAAAGTAGTGAGAACTCATGTGGAAGAGCAGTCAGTTAAAACTATGAGTTAGCAGCAGAAATGGCAGATGATTATGAATTGGTTCATCAATCAAAATTTGGTTTGTGACAACAGTTTCAGTCTGTGAGGTATAGAAACTGGGAAATCCTCAGGTTGTAAAGGAAAAGGAGATCTCTTGGAAGATAGTATCAACAGTGTACCTCAGGTTAAAATGGGAACCCATGAGAGTGTGAAAGAAATGAAAACCTTCAAATATTTTCACTGTAATGAAGTAGGGCACACAAAGTTGCAGTGTTGGTGGTTTAAGAAAAGCACTGGGAAGACAGAGTGATAAATCAGGAAAAGTCAGTGGAGTCTGTTGAAGTGATAGAGGAAACCCCATTTGCAGCTAATGGGGTGCCAAAGAATTTACAGCCTGTTCAGAGGTTGATTAATAAGAAAGTGCCAGATCGCTTTAAAGAATTGGCTTGTGTGAGTAAGGTTTACTCATGTGTACCAGGAAGAGTATGTAAAGAAGTTAAGATTTTAAGAGATACAGGAGCATGTCAATATTTGATGGTGAGAGATGAGATGTTATGTAGTATAGAAGGAGTATTGCCAGAACATATGAAATTCAGGATGAGAAGAATAATGTTCCATTATATAAGGTGAGGTTGGAGTGTCCACCGAAGAATGATGAAGTGGTGATAGGAGTAATAGAGAAATTACCTTGTCTGGGTATTCAGTTTATCATGGGTAACAATATAGCTGGATCACAGGTGGGGTGATACCTACTGTGGTTGAAAAGCCAGTGGAAGATCAAACCACTGAGTTGTTAAGGGGAGTATATCCTGAGATTTTTCTGATTGTGTGGTAACAAAGTCATAAAGCCACAGGTTAAGACAAGAGGAGAAATCAAAGTTGGAGCACAATTATCAAAGTCCATTTTTGATCAAATGGTTGAAAAAGATCAAGAACAGGTGAGAGAATGAAGTTCAGAAAAGTTAGCAGAAGTACAACAGAAAGATATAGAGATAAAATAACTGTATCAGAAAACATACATGGAAGAAGAATCTTATTGTGTACCAGAATGTTATTGCCTTAAAAATGATGTCTTAATGTGGAAATGGAGATCTTTACATATTCAGGTAAATGAAAAATGGGCAGAAGTTTATTAAGGCTGGCACGGTGGCAAATGGTTAACACTGCTGCCTCTCAGTGCCAGAGACCCAGGTTCTTGGGAGACTGTCTGTATAGAGTTTGCACATTCTCTCCATGTCAGTGTGGGTTTCCTTGAGGTGTCTTGGTTTCTTCCCACACTCCAAAGGTGTTGATTGGTCATGTTAAATTGCCTATTAGTGTCAGGGGGATTAGCAGGATAAATTAATGGGGTTATGGAGATGGGCCTGGGTGAGATTATAATCAGTGCAGGCTCAGTGGGCTGAATGGCCTCCTTCTGCACTGTAGTGATTCTATGGTTTTATGAAATGTATTACTGGTGGGATATGGAAAATAAGTATTGCTAGTAGCACGAGGTACAAGTAGGAGTTCATTTGAACATAAGAACATAAGAAATAGGAGCAGGAGTAGGCCATCTAGCCCTTCAAGCCTGCCCCGCCATTCAATAAGATCGTGGCTGATCTGTCGTGGCTCAGTTCCACATTCCCGCTTTCTCCCCATAACCCTTAATCCCCTCTCATCAAAAACCCATCAACCCGCGTCTTAAAAATATTTGGCGAGGTAGCCTCCACCACTTCAACGGGCAGAGAATTCCAGAGATTCACCACCCTTTGAGTGAAGAAGTTCCTCCTCAACTCTGTTCTAAACTGCCCCCCCTTTATCTTGAGGCTGTGCCCCCTAGTCCTACTATCCTTTCTGAGCGTGAAGAGTCTCTCCACCTCTATCCTATCCATCCCATTCATCATCTTATATGCCTCAATGAGATCTCCCCTCATTCTTCTAAACTCTAACGAGTACAAGCCTAGTTTATTCAGCCTCTCCTCATAGCTCAACCCCCTCAACTCCGGTATCAGCCTAGTAAACCTCCTCTGCACTCCCTCCAAGGCCAAAATATCTTTGCATAAGTGCGGCGACCAAAACTGCACACAGTACTCCAGCTGCGGCCTCACCAGTGCCCTGTACAGTTGCAGCAAGACCTCCCTACTTTTATATTCAATCCCCCTCGCTATGAAGGCCAGCATCCCATTCGCCTTCCTGACCACCTGCTGCACCTGCAGGCTGGGTTTTTGCAACTCATGCACAAGGACCCCAAGGTCCCTCTGCACCGTCACCTGCTGCAGTTTTTCGCCACGTAAGTAATAGTCCTTCCTACCATTATTCCTACCAAAGTGGACCACCTTGCACTTGCCAACATTAAATTCCATTTGCCAGTTCCTGGCCCATTCGCTCAGCCTATCTAGATCCTTCTGCAGACTCTCCACACCCTCCGCACAATTTGCCGTTCCACCAATCTTGGTGTCATCAGCAAATTTCGACACCATACACTCGGTTCCCTCCTCCAGATCATCTATATAAATGGTCAGTAGCTGAGGTCCCAGCACCGACCCCTGGGGCACTCCACTAGTCACCATCCGCCAATCCGAATAGCACCCATTGACCCCCACTCTCTGCCTCCTATTTGACAACCAATCCTCTATCCATGCTAACACCCTACCCCCAACTCCATGCCCCCTTACCTTCTGCAATAACCTCTTGTGAGGTACCTTGTCAAACGTCTTCTGAAAATCAATTTGGGAATAAAGAAAACTCAAGCTAAAATACAAACACATTTTTATTGGCCTAGACAGCATAACGATGTGATTGAATTTTGTTGGACATATCCTGGTCACATATGGTAGGTAATAGGAAAACAGCATCCTTAATACACATTCCAGCATTTGAGAAACCTTTTATTTTCTAAATGGGGAAATGCTTAGGAAATCAGAAACACAAAGGGACTTGGGAGTCATTGTTCAAGATTCTCTCATGGTTAAAATGCAGGTTCAGTCAGCAGTTAGGAAGACAAATGCAATGTTAGCATTCATAGAACCATAGAACTACAGAACATTACAGCACAGAAACAGGCCTTTTGGCCCTTCTTGGCTGTGCCAGACCATTTTTCTGCCTAGTCTCACTGACCTGCACCTAGACCATATCCCTCCCCATACTTGTCCAAGTTTTTCTTAAATGTTAAAAGTGAGCCCACTTCCACCACTTCATCTGGCAGCGCATTCCACACTCCCACCACTCTCTGTGTGGAGACCCCCTCCCCATATTCCCTTTAAACTTTTCCCCCTTCACCCTTAACCCATGCCCTCTACTTTTTTTTCCCCCTTTCCTCAGTGGAAAAAGCCTGCTATACCCATCATAATTTTATATACCTCTATCAAATCTCCCCTCATTCTTCTAAGCTCCAGGAAATAAAGTCCTAAACCTATTCAACCTTTTTCTGTAACTCAGTTTCTAAAGTCCCAGCAACATCTTTGTAAACCTTCTCTGCACTCTTTCAACCTTATTAATATCCTTTCTGTAATTAAGGGAGTCTTTAAATAAGTCTTAAATGATCCTAGCATGTCTGCCTCAACCACCTTGCTTGGTAGGGGATTCCAGGCCCCCATCACCCTCTGTGTAAAATACGTCCTCGGCACAAACATATTGAACCTTCTCCCCCTTACCTTGAACTTGTGACCCCTTGGGTTTGTCATTTCTGACCTGGGAAAAAGCTTCCAACTGTTTACTCTACCTACTCTACCTTCATAATTTTATAAATTTCTATTAGGTTGCCCTGCGACGTCTGTCTTTCCAGGGAGAACAACCCTAGTTTACTCAATCTCAACTCATAGCTAAGACTCTCCATACCAGGCAACATCCTGGTAAACCTTTTTTGTACTCTCTCCAAAGCCTCCACGCCCTCCCAGTAGTGTGGCAACCAGAACTGGTGTGGCTTAACTAACGTTCTACATAACTGCAACATCACATGCCAACTTTTATACTCTATACCCTGTCCAATAAAGGCAAACATGCTATCTGCCTTCTTCACCACCTTTTCCAGCTGTGCTGCCACCTTTAAGAATCTGTGGACTTGCACACCCAGATCCCTCTGTGTGTCTATTCTCCTGATGGTTCTGCCATTTATTGTATAGCTCCCCCTTACCAAAATGCATCACTTTGCATTTATCTGGATTAAATTCCATTTGCTATTTCTCTGCCCATTGGTCATGAGGTATGAAGACCAATTAAATTGATTGAAGAGCAATTGGTGAGTCAGCATTCTGAGACTATGTTATTGGACTGTGTGTTAAATTTTAGGGAGAGATTGAATGAAGTGGGTGAGTTAGCTAGACAACATTTAAAAGTGGCGCAGCATGTGACGAAATTGGAAGAAATCAAAAATTTGTAGTTTTGCTAGTGGAGATAATGTATTAGTATTACTACCGTTGGTAGGTAAACCTTTAAATGCAAGGTTTAGTGGGCCTTACTATAAAACTGAAAGGAAATTAAGTCAGGTGAATTATTTGATAAGAATGCCAGATAGAAGGAAAACCCTCGGAGTGTGTCATATGAATATGCTCAAACAGTATTTTGCTGGGGAAGGAAAGTGTTACAACTGATAGTGAAGAACCACATCCAGATTATTCTGAATTTGGCATTACTCAACTTCCTTATTATCCAGTTTAATTTATCAGAAATTGGGATAAATAGTTACATTTCTGGCCGAAAATCAAAATAACCTGAATGAGTTATTAAAATCACTTGGAGATATATGTGGGAGGATCGAAAGCCAGAGAGTGGAAGATCCAGGGAAAGAGGACCTATGGTGGAGGCTGAAGGGCCTGAGATGTTTGTGACGGGCCTGGGGTCAGTATGGAGTGGCCATGGGGAACATTGGGGTAGGGTGGGCAGTCAGGAGATAATAGAGAGGCAGACGTTGGTTGAACTGAATAGCCTGTTTTTGGCATGAGTATGCACCAGTGTCGAGCCTCCAGTTGACAAGAGTTTGGGTCTGATGGCAGTGTGGGAGGGATATCATTACAATCAACCCAACCAGGCATTGGGGGAAACACAGAGAATCAGATTGGCTACCAGCTTTACCCCTGCCTGGTATAAAAGCTGAGAAAGGTTTACACTGCCCCTGCACCTCCCCACACACCAATCCACCCATCACCCCTCAAGTTTATTTTCCCCACTTTCTTGCTTTATCCCCTCTGCCAAGTTAATTCCTCTCTATCCGGTTTATCCCCTCCATCTGGTTTATTCTCTCTATCCAGTTTATCCCCCTCTGTCCAGTTTATACAAAGAACAAAAACAGCCCGGGAAACAGGCCCTTCGGCCCAACGAGCCCGCGCTGCCATCTCAACACCACCTCTCTACCCACGACCCCTGTCTAATGTTTTATAGCCATCCAGATTGAGGGAAATTAATTTAGGGACAATTTATTACTGCCAGTCAGCCTAACAGCACATCTTTGGGGTGTGGGAGGAAACCGGAGCACCCGGAGAAAACCCACGCAAGCACGAGGAGAATGCGCAAACTCCCACAGACACTGGCCCAAATCCATGTGTCTGCACAGCAATCAGTGTGAATGGAGGTGAACTCTCCATTCACCTGAAGAAGAGGGAAACCCCTCGAAAGCTAGTGAGTTTACTATCAAATAAATCGATTGGACTAAAACCTGGTGTTGTCAGACTTTTTGCTGTGTTTACCCCAGTCCAACACCGGCATATCCATGTCATGAGAATCTAGAAACAGAGGGCACAGTGTCAGGATATGGGATGGATGATTCCAGATTAAGATGAACAACAATTTATTTACTCAAAGGGTAGTGAACCTATGGAACCCTCTACCACAGAAGACTATGGAGGCCAAGTCACTGAAAGTATTCAAGAAAGATTTTTTTTTAGATTATAATGGCATGAAGGATTATGAGGAGAAGCGGAATATAGCATTGATATAGAGGACCAGCTATGATCATATTGAATGGTGCAGCAGGCTATGAGGCCCATAGTTTTTATATTTCTCTATACAAAATGAAATGTTATGTGTTTCAGATCATTAGCCAGGAGCCTAATCAAGGAATAGATTACGAATATTATCAATCACGATACCGCAGACAGCCACAAGGTTACTTCTGGAGTGTTGGGTCTTGGAGTCTGTGCAGCAAAGAATGTGGGGGTGGTGAGTGACTCCAAATTTAAAAATGTCCTCTTCTATCTTAAATTTGCAAATAGAACAACATTTACACCTTGAGTGTGCTAAAACGTGGGAATGTTATCTAACAAAAATATTACACTGAGCCAAATCAGGAGAGATGAGGACAGATAACCAATCACTTGGTCAAAGTGGAAGATCCGGACAGGGAAATTCAAACTACTAGAAGAGCTCCCCCTGTTGGAGGTGCCATTTTTCAGATGTGACTGAACCTCAGCTCCTGTTTACTGCTTACTTCCTTGGCACTATTTCATAGAAGAAAAGGGGAGATCTCCCCAGTGTCCTGGTCAATATGTATCCCTCACTTAACATCGCAAAAACACATGGTCACATTGCCTTTTGTGGGAGTTTGTGCCATGGCTCCTAATATAACATGTTTTGTATTATGGACCAGGGATATGGATCAAGGCAGGCTGAAGGGATTAGTTTAATTTGGCGTCATATTCGAAGAGCCTGTTCCTGTCCTGTACTGTTCTATGTTTTATAATGGTGACTACACTTCAAAAGTACTAAATTGGTTGTAAAACATTTTAGGATGTCCCAACGTTGTGAAAGGCGCTGTAGAAATGCAAATCTTTCTTTCTCACCTTCCTTCCATTGATGCTACCAGGATTTTTAATATCATAGAATCCCTACCATATAAAAGGAGGCCATTTGGCCCATCGAGTCTGGACCGACCACAATCCCAACCAGGCCTTATTCCTGTAACCCTCATTTACCCTGCTAATCCCCCTGACATTCGAGGCAATTTAGCATGGTCAAGCAACCTAACCCACACATATTTAGACTGTGGGAAGAAACCGGAGGAAACCCATGCAGACACGGGGAGAATGTGTAATCTCTGCACAGACAGTGACCTGAGGCCAGAATTGAACTTGGGTCCCTGGCACTGTGAGGCAGCAGTGCTAGCCATCCTGCCGCCCCTTAAAAAGCAGGTAAGGCCTCCATCGAACGTCTAATAGAAAATTATGCAGAAACTAAGTACAACCAAACAGCAACAAAACCTGCAACATTCAATCCTGCCCATGCACTAAATGGTGATACCTTACTGCATTGAAATCCATCAGTCCAGGATTAAGTACTTGGATCTTGAGGTAGACCTTGAACCCACAGTCTTTAATCTCGGAGCAGCAGGGATATGCTGATGTCCAGTCTCTCCAGGTATGTGGGCAGGCCAGAAGCAGTGTGAAAGGGCATATTCCATGGGAGCACTGCACTCTGTCTCATCACTAAGTCTCATTAAACGGAACCAGCACAATCTTAAAGCAAAGTTTCCAGGCACAAGTCTGCTTCTAGTTATTCTTGTGAGTTGAAGTGATTTTTTTTCAATAGTTCATCCCAACTGAAGATACCTCCAGCTCACAACATTCTGTTTGGTTCTCAGAGCTCGCCAATGCCAGGCAGTTACAGTGAGAACAGAAGGAATTTCTTCATGTCTGTTGTTTATTTTTCTTTGGGCAAACATTTGGTGAGAGTGGGCATCTATTTTGCTGAAACAAATAATTTTGTATGTCTGATTTTTCCTTCCTTGGTCTTGCAATAAAGAAAAGAAATTGCCTTAGTGACAGTAGACCAAAGTTTATATAAATACTGGTTCTCTTGGTTTCTGCTTCTGTAAGAACTAAGAAGCTACCAGTGTTAACACCAAACTCTACAAATAGAAGCTTAGTTTGTATCTTTTTAAAATATTTATCCACTTCAATAAATTTATTCAGCACAAGTTAGTGAATGTTGAATAAAGGAACCTTGATGAATCTCTTTGTGATGCCATGAAGGGCTTGAGTTCTTGTCTTTGACTCCCATGATCTTTCCTGAACTGTTTCTGTTTTTATTATTCTGCAGGTTATCAGACTCGGCTTGTGTTCTGTACCATCGACAATGAGGCCTATCCTGATTATTTATGCAGAAACCAAGTACGACCAAACAGCAACAAAACCTGCAACACTCAGTCCTGTCCACACATTAAACGGTGAGGGAGCACCCAAATATACAGGCATCATTCATTGCACAGTAGCTAACAACACCCCCAAACCTCCCTGGTGATATAACACTTCCAATCCTTCTGGAGGTAATATCATTCCCAGTGGTTCCACTGATTATAACACCCCCAATATATCTGTAAGTAGTAAAACTTCCAATATTTCTGAGGGTAATAACATTCCCAATATTATCCGTGAATACTGGGAGGGTTATCACCCTCAGAACCACCAATAATGTTATTACCTGGAAAGTAATTGGAATATTGGAAATATGATTATTCCCAGAAATATTGGGAGTGTTACTATCCTGAAAATATTGGAAGTGTTATTACCCCCTGTTATATTTTTCTATTTTGACATAAATGTGAGGAAAGAATGCCTCACCTCAGGAGTAACTCCACTGACAAACTAGGGATTTTTAAAATCAAAACAAGCTTTATTCCTAACACAGTTTAAATATAATTCTTAACAAAATTAAACTTTTAATCATTGAAAAAATTTTAAACATGGAAAGAAACAAATCTTAACTTCTAACTTATCATTATCTTAGTTCCAATTAAGCAACATTTCTATTATAGAGACTTAGACTCACTTTAAATATAGTTAGCAAAACTTGGATATACTTGCTCTGACAATTTCTGGAGATTTCAGAAAGAGAGGGAGAGGGCCTCTTTTTAACAGCTCCAGTCACCAACCACGCTTTTTGAAAAAATGAAAATGAAACTGTTTTTCCTGCTACCAACCGAGTTCCTCCCATTAACCTGCTATCTTGTGACTCTGTCCCTATATACCTAACTCATCTTCCATTACTTGAATAAAAAAAAAACACCCCATTAAACTATCTGCTCACTGATTTGGCTAAAATGAGCAATTATTCTGCTTTCTAGCATTAACTCTATTTCTTCCAGAAAAACCAACTACTTGAAGAAAAACACTGAATCTTAAAATTGAATATATTAATAGCACAGTATCATCACACCCTTGAAATATTGGAAGTGTTATTACCCGAGAAATATTAGGAGTGTTAGTATCCTCAGAAATATTGGGAGTGTAATTGCCCTGGAAATATTTGGAATCTTCTCATCCCCATAAATGTTGGGGGTGTTACTACCCAAGAAATATTGGGAGTGTTAGTACGCTCAGAAATCTTTGGAATGTTATTAACACCAGAAGTATTGAGAATGCTATTACTCCAAAAATATTGGGAGTATTATTATCTCTGGAAATATTGGGAGTGTTATTGTCCTAAAATATTTGCTGTGTTATTACCACCAGAAATATTTTGAATGTCTTTACCCCAAAAATATTAGGAATATTATTACCCCAGAATAATATTACAAATGTTATTAAACCCAGAAGTGTTGGTAATTTTATTACACTGGAAATATTGGGAGTGTCATTGGCCCCAGAAATAATGGGAATGTTATTAATCCCAGAAATATTGGGAATGTTATTACCCTAGAAATATTGGAAGTATTATTACCCCCAGAAATATTTTGAGTGTTATTACCCTGAAAATGTTGGAAATATTATTACCCCAGAATAATTTTCAGAATGTTTTTAACACCAGAAATATTGGGAATTTCATTACCATGGAAGTATTGGGAGTATTATTATCCCAGAAATATTGGAAGTGACATCATCCCAGAAACATTAGAATATTATTACCCAGGAAATATTGGGAATGTTGTTAATCCCAAAAATATTGGGAACATTATTACCTGGGAAATGTTGGGAATGTTATTAACCCTGGTAATATTGGAAATATCATTATCCTGAGAAATATTGGGAATGTTATTAACCTTGGAAAATATTGGGAAGGTTGTTACCCTGGGAAATATTGGGAATGTTTTAACACTGGAAGTATTAGGAGTGTTATTACTTAGAAAATAGAAGCAGGAGTAGGCATTTAGCCCTTCCAGTCTACACTACCATTCATTTTCCTCATGGCTGATCATCAAATTTATTATCCTGATCCTGCCTCCCCCTTAATCCCTGAATCCTTTTAGCCCTAAGAGCTATATCTAATTTCTTCTTGAAATCACAGTGTTTTAGCCTCAACTACCTTTCTCTGGTTGTGAATTCTATAAATTCACCACTTTCTGGGTGAAGAAATTTCTCACCTCACTTCTAAAAGATTTACCCCTTTTCCTCAAACTATGATCGTAGCCCTGGACTCCCCCACCATTGGGAACATTCTTTCTGAATCTACCCTGACTAATCCTGTTAGAATTTTATAAGCTTCTATCAGATCCCCTCTCCCTCCTCTAAACTCCAGTGAATATAATCCTAACTAAAGCAATTGTTTTTGATCCCCCCCCTTTGAGTTTCGTTCCTGACTCTATCCCTTGCCCAAGCAGCAGTCTGTTCACCACCCCGGTGTTGTATATGTCCCAGAGATGAGCATCTCCCTACATTTAGTCTCTCCTCATATGACAGATCTGCCATCCCAACAATCACCCTGGTAAACCTTTGCTGTACTCCGTCTATAGCAAGGACATCCTTCTTCAGATAAGGACACCAAAACTGCACACGATACTCCAGGTGTGGCCTCACCAACAACCTATACAATTGCAATAAAACATCCCTATTCCTACGTTCCAATCCCCTCATTATGAGGGGTAATATACCGTTTGCCTTCTTTACTGCCTGCTGTACCTGTGCAGTTTCAGCAACTGATGCACGAGAGGGTACCAAAGTGTCATTGAGTATTCAAATAATAATTTGCCTTCCTATTATTGCTACCGAAGTGGATGACCTTACATTTATCCACATGCCCACACACTCAGCCTGTCCAAAGATGCTGATGCATCTCTGCATCCTCCTCACAGCTCATCCTCCCGCTCATTTTTGTATCACCTGGAAATTTGGGAATTGTACATTTACTCCTTCTTCCAAATCATTAATATACAATGCGAACAGTTCGGGTGGTAGCACAGATCCCTGTAGTATCCTGTAAATGTTGGGAGTGTTATTAACCCCAATAATATAGGGGGTGATATTACCGGGGAACAATTGGGAATGTTATTAATCCTGGAAGTATTGGGAGTATTCGTAACCCATAAACATTAGGAGTATTATTAATCTCATAAATATTGGAAATGTTTTTAATCCCAAGTATATGGGGAATGTTATTAATCCTGGAGATATTGGGAGTGTTGTTAATCGGGGAAATATTGGGAGTGTTATTGCTCCCAACTCTTCTAGGGGTGATAAAACCCCCAACATTTCCCGCATAATAACATTCCAAATATTTCCCCTAATCCCACCTGCCAGCAATTGGCCCATAGTCCTGAATGTTATGACGTGCCAAGTGCTCATCCAGATACTTTTTAAAGGATGGGAGGCAACCTGTTTCCACCCCCCCCCCAAGGCAGCATATTCTAGACCATCACCATCCTCTGGGTAAAAAAGTTTTTCCTGACATTCCCCAGTTGTTCTTAGTGAAGGTGCTGATATGTAGGGAGATGCTCATCTCTGGGACATATACGACACCGGGGTGGTGAACAGACTGTTGCTCGGGCGAGGGATAGAGTCAGGAAGAATGAAGCTCAAAAACCATTGCTCCAGTCTTCTCAATGTTTAAATGGAGGAAATTTCTGCTCACCCTTGGAGCAGTGGGGTCAGTAAGAGAGACAGTGATGAGATAGAGCTGGGTATTGTCAGGTTATACATGTAAAATATCGCTGTGTCTCTGAATGCTATGATGTGGAGATGCCGGCGTTGGACTGGGGTAAGCACAGTTAGAAGTCTCACAACACCAGGGTTAAAGTCTTAACAGGTTATTTGGTAGCACAAGCCACAAGCTTTCAGGGCAGCGTCACAAAAGCTTGTGGCTTGTGTTACCAAATAAACCTGTTAGACTTTAACCTGATGTTATGAGACTTCTTACTGTGTTTGAATGCTGCCACTGAGGGGAGCCTGTAGATGAGAAACAGGAGGGAGCTCAGGATAGATCCTTGGAGTTCCTTCATTAAATGGTGGAACAATTTTGAGAGGCTTAACAGCCAGTCCTGCTTTGCACATTTTTAAGCACGTTTATCCACATGCCCACACACTCAGTCTGTCCAAATCACGCTGATGCATTTCTGCATCCTCCTCACAGCTCACCCTCCCACCCATTTTTGTACCACCTGCAAATTTGGGGATTGTACATTTATTTCCCTCTTCCAAATCATTAATATATAATGTGAACACTTTGGGTCATAGCACAGGTAGCTGTGGTGCCCTGTAAATATTGGGAGTGTTATTAACATTATGGGGCATGCTTTGTTAGTAGACCGACATTCTAGAAATCGTGTATTGGATTTGAGCCAAGGTCTTATCAAAATATTTTTAAAGCAAATATTTATTCCATGTGGAAGGATTTCATTCATAAACAGACCGAGTGCATGGACTTCGAACCAGTGTGTGAAGGCGAGAGTTTACAGGTAACCAAGGCAGCTGCTATGGGATGGGTACACTATCTCATAGAGTATCCATCAAGAGGGAGCAAAATGATCGTTATGATTGACATTTCCTTTTGCTTACCAGAGTTTACGCAAAGTGTGTTGAGTGCTTTATAGTGGAGTTAGAGCTTGCTTGGTGTGGGATCTAAGCCCTGGCAGTGTTGCAGCTTGTGCTTTTTCTGGTGGGCTGTTACCTTAGTGATGATTAGAGTTGCTGGTGCGGCAGATTGGGGTGTGGTGTCTATCTGTACCTGGCAGTATGCAGTCTGTTTCTCCATACAACCAGCTACAAGGTGAGTTACAATCAATCTCCAGTTTCACAATCGGTCAGCTATTTCTGTTCAGCGACACCAGAAGGATTGGCATTTTTTAAATGCACTCCCACACACTGGTGCAGGGGTTGTTTGGACATATTTAAACCTTTTAACCAACAAAAGAATTTGTCCTGTTATCCAGAAGTGAATTAGAAATGATGAAAACCTTAAATTTATTTAAATTCCTACATTCTTACATTCTTCCTCCTTTTGATCCACTACACCTGCTCCAAACGTACCTCTGCTGCCAAATAGACAGTCCTGTCTGTTTACAGTGTCTATCCCCCCAGCTTCCTCAAAAGCATGAGCGATCAACAATTCCACATCACCATGTCTCTCTGCATGTCTGTCTGCCTGTGCGTGTGCACCTGCTGTGTGCATGTCAGTTTGTGCAGATGTGTCTATGCACTTTGGGCTTAGTTTGTGCTTGTGTGTTCATCTGAGTGTGTCTGTCTACATGTTTGTGAGTATCGTTCTATCCACATGTCTGTGCACGTACACCTGTGTCTCTGCCTGTGTGTGCATCTCTGTCTGTCTGCACGCAATTATCATTGTGCATGGATTTCTGTCTGCATGCATCCTTGTGTCTATCTGTCTCTCTGTGTGGATCTGTGGGCAACTATCTGCATGCATTTGATTGTGTGCATCATCTGTCTGTTTGCCTCTGTCTGTCCGTCTGTGTGCCTCATAGAACATAGATCCCGACAGTGCAGAAACAGGCCCTTCAGGTCCTTCGAGTCTGCACTGACCACAATCCCCCCCAGGCCCTATCCCCATATCCCCTCTGTCTGTGTCTGCGTGCCTCTGTCTGCCTATCTGCATGCCTCTGTCTGTCTGCATGCCTCTGTCTGTCTGCATGCCTCTGTCTGTCTGCTTGCTTCTGTCTGTCTGTGTGCCTCTGACTGTCACAGAATCACAGAATACTACAGTGCAGAAGAGGCCCTTCATCCTATCGAGTCTGCACCGATACATGAAAGGCCCTGACCTGCCCAATAATCCCACTTGCCAGCATTTGGCCCTTAGTGTTGAATGTTATGGTGTACCAAGTATTCATCCAGGTACTTTTTAAAGGATGTGAGGCATCCCAGGCAGTGCATTCCAGACCGTCACCACCCTCTGGGTAAAAAGGTTTTTCCTCAAATCTCCCCCTAAACCTCCCTCTGCTCATTTTTAATTTGTGTCCCTTTGTAACTGACCCTTCAACTAAGGGGAACAGCTGCTCCCTATCCACCATGTCATAATCTTGAACACCTCAATCAGGTCACTCCTCAGTCTTCTCTGCTCCAGATAAAACAACTCAAGCCTATCCAACCTCTCTTTATAACTTCAATGTTCCATCCCAGGCAATAGCCTGGTGAATCTCCTGTGCACCCCCTCCAGTACATTCACATCCTTCTGATGTGGCGACCAGAACTGCGCACGGTACTCCAGCTGTGGCCTCACCAGAGATCTATACGATTCCATCGTGACCTCTCTGCTTTTATAATCTATACCCCAATTAATAAAGGCATATGCCTTTTTCATTACCCTATTAACCTGCTTTTCTGCCTTCAGAAATCTATGAACAAACATGGCAAGGTCCCTTTGTTCTTCAGAACTTCCAAGTACCTTTCACAGTATACCTCCTTGTCAAATTACTCCTTCCAAAGTGATTCACCTCACACTTTTCGGAGTTAAATTCCATCTGCCACTTATCCGCCCATTTGACCATCTAGTCTATATCTTCCTGTAACCCAAGACACTCGACCTCACTGTTAACCACCTGGCCAATCTTTGTGTCATCGGCAAACTTACTGATTCTCCCTCCCACATAGTCATCTATGTCATTTATATAAAGGATGAACAAAAGGGGGCTCAGCACGGATCCCTGTGGTACACCACTGGACACTGGTCTCCAGTACGAAAGCAGCCATCTGTCATCATCCTCTGTCTCCTACTGCTAAGCCAATTATGAATCCTCCTTATCAGATTACCCTGTATCCCAAGTGCATTTGCCTTCTTAATAAGTCTCCCATGTGGAACTTTGTCAAAGGCTTTGCTGAAATCTAAGAAAAGTGCATCAACTGCACTACCTTCATCCACACACCTGGTTGCATGCTCAAAAAATTCAATCAAATTAGTTAGACATGACCTCCCTCTGACAAAACCATGCTGACTGTCCCTGATCAAACCTTGCCTCTCCAGATGGAAATAGATTCTTTTGTTCAGAATTTTCTCCAGTAGTTTCCCAACTACAAATGTGAGAATCATGGATCTGTAGTCCCTTGGCTTGTCACCACAACCTTTCTTAAATAGTGGGACCACATTAGCTGTTCCCCAGTCCTCTGGCACCTGCCCAGTAAGAAGTCTTACAACACCGGTTAAAGTCCAACAGGTTTATTTGGTAGCATAAGCCACAAGCTTTCAGAGCACTGCTCCTTCCCCTGATGAAAGCTTGAAAGCTCTGAAAGCTTGTGGCTTGTGCTACCAAATAGACCTGTTGGATTTTAACTGCTGTTGTGAAACTTCTTCCTGTGCTTGCCCCAGTCCAATGCCGGCATCTCCACCTCGTGACCTCCCCAGTGACTAGGGAGGAATTAACAATTTGGGTCAGAACCCCTGCAATTTCCTCCCTTGCTTCCCACAACAGCCTGGGACACTGCCTGCATGCCTCCGTGCGTCTGTCTTTGTGCATCTCTCTGCCTGCGTGCCTCTGTCTCTCTGCCTGCGTGCCTCCGTCTCTCTGCCTGCGTGCCTCCGTCTCTCTGCCTGCGTGCCTCCGTCTCTCTGCTTGTCTTTGTCTATGTGCTTCTGTCTGTCTGCATGCTACCGTCTATTTGCCTGCATGCATCTGTTTCTCTGTCTGTCACCTTGCATATGTCTGCCTGCCTGTGTGTGTCTGCATGCATGTGTCTTCCTGCGCCTGCTAGCATACATTTGTCTGCACATGCCTGTCAGCATCTAACTTCCTGTATTTGTCTGTCTGTGTGCCTCTGTCTGTCTGTGTGCCTCTGTCTGTCTGCATTTGTCTGTGTTTTTGTCTGTCTGTGTTTTTGTCTGTCTATCTGTGTTTATCTGTCTGTCTGCATGCATCTATCTGTGCATCTCTCTGTGTGCGTCTGCCTGCATATGTCTATCTGCCTTGTCTGTGTGCATCAGTCTACATGCATTTGAATTTTCCCCTCTGTGTGCATCTGTCTGTCTGTATTTGTCTGCCTGTCTGCGTGCCCCTGTCTGTGTGCGTGCCCCTGTCTGCCTGCTTGTCCCTGTATGGCTGCATTACCATGTCTGTCTGTGTGTCCCTGTCTATCTGCACATCCCTATCTGTCTACGTGTCCTTGTCTGTCTGCGTGCCCCTATCTGCTTGCCCCTGTCTGTCTGTCTACGTGCCTCTGTGTTTCTGCGTGTCCTATCTGCCTGTTTGCCCCTGTCAGTCTGTGTGCCCATGTTTGTCTGTGTGTCCAGGTCAGTGTGCGTGCCCAGTCTGCCTGCTTGCCTGCCCCTGTCTGCGTGCGTGCCCCTGTCTGCGTGCGTGCCCCTGTCTGCGTGTGTGCCCCTGTCTGCGTGTGTGCCCCTGTCTGTCTGCGTGCCCCTGTCTGCCTGCATGCCCCTGTCTGTCTGCGTGCCTCTTTCTGCCTGCATGCCCATGTTTGCCTGCCTGGCCCCATCTCTGTGTGCCTCTGTCAGGCTGTGTATTCCTGTCTCTCTGCTTGCCCCTGTCTGCTGCTTGTCTCTCTGCTTGTGTGCTCCTGTCTGTCTGTGTGTCCTGGTCTGTGTGCGTGCCCCTGTTTGTTTGCGTCTCTTTGTCTGCCTGCATGCCTCCGCCTGTCTGCGCGCCCCCGCCTGTCTGCATGTCCTTGTCTGTTGCTTGCCCCATCCATCTACACAACCCTGTCTGTCTGCGTGCCCCTGTCTGTCTGCGTGCCCCTGTCTGTCTGCGTGCCCCTGTCTGTCTGCGTGCCCCTGTCTGTCTGCGTGCCCCTGTCTGCATGTCTGTCTTTCTGCTAGTCCCTGTCTGACCGCGTGCCTCTGTCTGCCTGCTTGCCCTTCTCTGCCTGTCTGTCTGCGTGCCTCTGTCTGTCAGTCTGCCTCTGTCTCTCTCTGTCTGTTTGTCCCTGTACGGCTGTGTTACCCTGTCTGTCTGTCTGCATGCTCCCGTCTGTCTGCGTGCCTCTGTCTGTCTGTGTCCCCCTGTCTGTTGCTTGTCCCTGTCTGTCTGCGTGCCTCTGTCTGTCTGTGTCCCCCTGTCTGTTGCTTGTCCCTGTTTGTCTGTGTGCCTCTGTGTTTCTGCTTGTCCCTATCTGCCTGCTTGCCCTTGTCTGTCTGTGTTCCTCTGTCTGTCTGTGTGCCCACAGTAAGAAGTCTGACAACACCAGGTTTAAGTCCAACTGATTTATTTGATATTACCCACAAGCTTTCGAGGTTTCCCTCTTCGTCAGGTGAATGGAGAGTTCTGGCCTCAGACAGAGCATATAAAGCACAGACAGTTTACAGATTACTGATTAGAATACAAGTCTTTACAACTAACCTGCTATTCAAGTCTTAAAGAGGCTAACAGTGTGAGTGGAAGGAGCATTAAGCCCAGGTTAAAGAGATGTGTATTGTCTCCAGACAGTACAGTGAGTGAGGTTTTGCAAACCCAGGCAAGTCATGGGGGTTACAGATAGTGCGGCATGAACCCAAGATCCCTGTTGAGACCGTCCTCATGTGTGCGGAACTTGGCTATCAGTCTCTGTTCAGCGACTCTGCGCTGTCGTGTGTTGTAAAGGCCGCCTTGGAGAATGCTTACCCGAAGGTCAGAGGCTGAATGCCCGTGACCACTGAAGTGTTCACCAACAGGAAGGGAACAGTCTTGCCTGGTGATTGTCGAGCGATGTTCATTCATCCGTTGTCGTACTGCCTGTGTGCCTCTGTCTTTCTGTTTGTCCCTGTCAGTCTGTGTGTCCCTGTCTGTCTGCATTCCTCCATCTGTGTCTGCGTTCCTCTGTATGTCTGTGTGCATCATCAGTCTGCGTGCCTCCATCTGTCTGCTTGTCTCTGTTTGCCTGCGTGTCCCGGTCTGTCTGCGTGTCCCGGTCTGTCTGCGTGTCCTGTCTGCTGCTTGTCCCATCCATCTGCACGGCCCAGTCTGCCTGCTTGCCCTTCTCTGCCGGCATGCCCCTGTCTGTCAGCGTGCCTCTGTCTCTCTCTATCTGTTTTTCCCTGTATGGCTGTGTTACCCTGTCTGTCTATGTGCCTCTGCCTGCTTGTCCATGCCTGCCTGTGTGCCTCGGCAGTCTATGTGCCTCTATCTGCCCGCTTGTCCCTGTCTGTCTGCTTGTCTCTGTCTGTCTGTGTGCCTCTGTTTGTCTATGTACCACTGTCTGTCTGCATTCCTCTGTCTGTGTGCCTCATCAGTCTGCTTGTCTCTGTCTGTCTGCTTGTCTCTGTCTGTCTGCTTGTCTCTGTCTGTCTGCTTGTCTCTGTCTGTCTGCTTGCCCCTGTCTGTCTGCTTGTCCTTGTCTGTCTGTGTGCCTCTGTTTGTCTATGTACCACTGTCTGTCTGCATTCCTCTGTCTGTGTGCCTCATCAGTCTGCTTGTCTCTGTCTGTCTGCTTGTCTCTGTCTGTCTGCTTGTCTCTGTCTGTCTGCTTGTCTCTGTCCGTCTGCTTGCCCCTGTCTGTCTGCTTGTCCTTGTCTGTCTGTGTGCCCTGTCTGCCAGCTTGCCTGCCCCGTCTGCCTGCCTGCCCCTGTCAATCTGCGCGTCCGTCTGTCTGCGTTTCCTTGTCTGCCTGCTTGCCCCTGTCTGTCTGCCTGCCCCTGTCTGCCTGCTAACCTCTGTTTGTCCCTGTCTGTCTGCTTATCCCCATCTGCCTGCTTGCCTTGTCTGTCTGTATGTCCTTGTCTGTCTGTGTGCCCCATCTGTCTGCGTGCCCCTGTCTGCCTGCTTCTGTCTGTCTGCATTCCTCCATCTGTTTCTGCGTTCCTCTGTCCTGAGTGTTTGGTAAGTTGATGGAGAGGATACTGAGGGACAGGATTTATGAACATTTAGAGAAGTATAGTATGATCAGAAATAATCAGCACGGCTTTGTCAAGGGCAGGTCATGTCTTACGAGCCTAGTTGAGTTCTTTGAAAATGTGACTGAAAACATTGATGAAGGAAGAGCGGTGGATGTGGTTTACATGGACTTCAGCAAGGCGTTTGATAAGGTCCCCCATGCAAGACTTCTTGAAAAGATGAGAGGGCTTGGGATCCAAGGGGCTTTGGCCTTATGGGATCCAGAACTGGCTTGCCCGCAGAAGGCAGAGAGTGATTGTGGATGGGTCTTTTTCTGCATGGAGGTCGGTCACCAGTGGAGTGCCCCAGGGACCTGTTCTAGGACCCTTGCTGTTTGTAATTTTCATAAATGATCTGGATGAGGAAGTGGAGGGATGGGTTGGTAAGTTTGCCGATGACACGAAGGTTGGTGGTGTTGTGGATGGTCTGGAGGGATGTCAGAAGTTGCAGTGTGACATAGATAGGATGCAGGACTGGGTGGAGAAGTGGCAGATGGACTTCAACGCAGATAAATGTGTAGTGGTCCATTTTGGCAGGACCAATGGGATGAAGGAATACAATATCAAGGGTAGGAGTCTTAGCAGTGTAGAGGATTGGAAGAACCTTGGGGTCCGGGTCCATAGGACTCTAAAATCAGCCTCGCAGGTGGAGGATGTGGTCAAGAAGGCGTATGGTGTACTAGCCTTCATTAATCGAGGGATTGAGTTTAGGAGTCGGGAGGTAATGCTGCAACTTTATAAGAGCTTAGTCAGACCCCACTTGGAGTACTGTGCTCAGTTCTGGTTGCCTCACTATAGGAAGGATGTGGAAGCTATTGAGAGGGTGCAGAGGAGATTTACAAGGATGTTGCCTGGATAGGGAGTCATGCCTTATGAAGATAGGTTGAGGGAGCTAGGGCTCTTCTCCCTGGAGAGACGAAGGTTGAGAGGTGACCTGATAGAGGTTTATAAGATGTTGAGAGGTATTGATCGGGTGGATTCTCGGAGGCTATTTCCCAGGGCTGAAATGGTCGCTATGAGAGGATACAGGTTTAAGGTGCTGGGGAGCAGGTACAGGGGAGATGTCAGGGGTAAGTTTTTCACTCAGAGGGTGGTGAGTGAGTGGAATCGGCTGGCTTCGGTGATGGTGGAGGCAAACTTATTGGGTCTTTTAAGAGACTTCTGGACGAGTACATGGGATTTAATGGGACTGAGTGTTATAAATAGGCCAGGTAGGTAAGGATATGATCGGCGCGACTTGTGGGCTGAAGGGCCTGTTTGTGCTGTAATGTTCTATGTCTGTCTGTGTGCCTCCATCAGTTTATGTGTCTCTGTCTGTCTGCTTGCCCCTGTCTGTCTGCGTGCCTCTGTCTGTGAGACACAGTCTGCCTGCATGCCCCTATCTATTTGCGTGCCTCTGTCTGTCTGTGAGACCCAGTCTGCCTGCATGCCCCTGTCTGTCTGTGTGTCTCTGTCAGGATTTATGAACATTTAGAGAAGTATAGTATGATCAGGAATAGTCAGCACAGCTTTGTCAAGGGCAGGTCATGTCTTACGAGCCTAGTTGAGTTCTTTGAAAATGTGACTGAAAACATTGACGAAGGAAGAGCGGTGGATGTGGTTTACATGGACTTCAGCAAGGCGTTTGATAAGGTCCCCCATGCAAGACTTCTTGAGAAGGTGAGAGGACTTGGGATCCAAGGGGCTGTTGCCTTGTGGATCCAGAACTGGCTTGCCTGCAGAAGGCAGAGAGTGGTTGTGGATGGGTCTTTTTCTGCATGGAGGTCGGTCACCAGTGGAGTGCCCCAGGGATCTGTTCTAGGACCACTGCTGTTTGCCTCTGTCTATCTGCATGACCCAGTTTGCCTGCATGCCCCAGTCTCTGTGTGCCCCTGTCTGTCTGAGAGCCCCTCTCTGTCTGCTTGCACCTGTATGTCTGTGTGCCTCTGTCTGCCTGCTTGTTCCTGTCTGTCCGCATGCCTCTGTCTGTCTGTGTGCCTCTGTCTGCTTGCCCCTATCTGTCTGTCTGCGTGCCTCTGTGTTTCTGCTTGCCCCTTTCTGTCTGCTTGCTCCTGTCAGTCTGTGCATCCCTGTCTGTCTGCTTACCCCTGCCTGTCTGTGTGCCCGGTCTGTCTGCTTGCCCTATCTGTCTGCATGTCCTTGTCTGTCTGCGTGCCCTGTCTGTCTGCATGTCCCAGTTTGCCTGCATGCCCCAGTCTCTGCGCGCCCCCGTCTGTCTGCATGCCTCTGTCTGCCTGCTTAACCTTTTCCTGTCAGGTTGCCTCGCCTGTCTGCATGTCTCTGTCTGTTTGCATGCCACTCTCTTCTGCATGCTTCTGCCTGTCTGCATGCCTCTGTCTGTCCGTGTGCCTCTATGTGTCTGCTTTCCCCTGTCCATTGCTTGCCCCTGTCTGTCTGTCTGCGTGCCCCTGTCTGTCTGTCTGCGTGCCTCTGTGTTTCTGCTTGTCCCTGTCTGTCTGCTTGTCCCTGCCTGTCTGCATGTCTCTGTCAGTTTGTTTGTCACTGTCTGTCTGCCTGCTTGTCCCTGTCAGTCTGTGTATCCCTGTCTGTTGCTTGCCCCTATCTGTCTGTCTGTTTGCCCCTGTCTGTCTGCGTGCCCCGTCTGTCTGCGTGCCACTATTTGCATCTACCTGTTTGCGTACATCTGTCTGCGTAACCCTTTCTGTCAGCTTGCCCCTATCTGCCTGCTTGCCCGACTGTCTGTGTGCCCTTGTCTGTCTGGCTGCCCCTGTCTGTCTGCTTGCTTCTGTCTGTATGCATTCCTCCATCTGTGTCTGTGTGCCTCTGTATGATTCTGTCTGCCTGCGTGCCTCTTTCTGCCTGCTTCCTCTTTTTGTCTATGAACGCCTGTATGTCTACGTGCCCCTGTCTGTCTGCTTGTCTCCATCTGTCTGTATGCCTCTGTCTGCCTGCTTGACCTTGTTTGTCTGCATTACCCTGTCTGTTTGCTTGCTTCTGTCTGTCAGCGTGCCTCTACCTGTGAATGTGTCTGTGTGCCTCTGTCTGCTTTCTTCTGTTTGCCTGTGTGCTTGCTTGCCCCTGTCTGTCTGCGTTCCCTTGTCTGTCTGCATGTCCCTGACTGTCTGCGTGCCCCTGTCTGTCTCCTTGCACCTGTTTGGCATGCCTCTATCTGTCTGCCTTTGTCTGTGTGTAATGTTGTGCATCTGTCTATCTGTGTGCATCCAACCATGGAGTTTTTGACTCTACCATAAATGGAAAAATGTTTCCGTGTCTACCCCGTCAAAACTCCTTCATAATGCTTAAGATCACCATGAGGTAACCCTGCAGCTTCTCTGAGAAAAAGGATCCTGAGCTGTTCCTCCTATGGAACAGGCTGGTTTTTGTCCATACATTACTGGATGTCTGTCATTTCCTCACTATATCCCACAATACCTCCCCTCATGGCTACAGCTGATCCTCAGTATTGTAGCTGCATTGACAGCCAGCCTCCTGTATCAACCCCTGGGCCGTGGCAGTGTGAAATCGCTGGGTATCAGGAACCTGTTTGGGCTGTGGGGGATGGGAGTGGAATCGGAGCAAGTGTTGCGCAGAATGCAGATCGGTTGTAACCTGATGTTGACATTAATTCTGGATCAACCATTCAGCTGGAAGACAGGGGAGTGGAGCACTTGCTCAATGACGTGTGGGGGAGGGGTACAGACCCGCTCTGTGTTCTGTACCCTGTCGGAGGGGAGTCAAGGCGAGACAGTCCGGGACGATGTGGAATGTGCCGCAATTACAGTGAAGCCGCCCAGCCAGCAGGCCTGCAATATGCTGCAGTGTGCTACATGGAGCTCTGGCCATTGGTCTGAGGTATGTCTCAAACTAGTCTCTGTTCACTCCACTCAAACACTTTGTTCCACTAAAGGAAGAACTTGCACTTCACCAGAACCTTCCCTGTCCTCAGGACTTCATTGCCAGTGAAAGACTTCTAAAATGTACCAATTGTTGTAATGTAGGGGATGTGGCAGCCATTTTTTGCACAGCAAGATCCCAGAAACTATGACTCTATGAGAAACATAATGAAACTGAGTAATCTGTTTAGGTGATATTGGTGGAAGGATAAACACTAGCCAGGGCGCAGTGGTTAACTCCCCTGCTCTTCTTCCAAATTACCAATTCTCCAACTGTTCAGGAATCTCCAACAATTAAAGATTAATCTGCAGGATATTTTTAGGAGCGACTATAGAAGAAACAGTCATAAGGACATTTAAAAAAAACTACTGTTTAGAGACTTTGAACAGTTTTGTTTATTAGTTGAAGAAAATATCTGCAGTGTTTGGAGAGGTTACAGAAAAGATTTACCATGGAGGGCATTAGTTATGAGGAGAGGTTGGAGAAACTTGATTTATTCTCACTGGAATGACAGAGATTGAGGGGAGACCTGATAGAAATCTACAAGATTATGAGGGGCGTGGACAGAGTGGATAGTCATTAGGATAGTTATTAGGAGGCACGGTTTAAGGGGCAAGGTCTAAAGGAGATGTATGAGGCAAGTTTTTTTTACACAGAGGGTGGTGGGTGCCCGGAACTCGCTGCCAGGGGAGGTAGTGGAAGCAGATACGATAGTGACTTCTAAGGGGCACCCTGACAAGTAGATGAATAGGATGGGAATAGAGGGATATGATTCCCGGAAGGGTAAGGGGGTTTTAGCTAAGTCAGGCAATATGGTCAGTGCAGGCTCGGAGGGCCAAAGGGCCTGTTCCTGTGCTGTAGTTTTCGTTGTTCTTTGTGAAAAGACTGAGTGACTGACATGTTCAAACATCATCCATTCAGGTAAGAAAGGGTGGGATTCTCCACATCCACCATAATCTGATTCACAGTGACAGAGGCAGCCTGCCATTGGCCAGCAGCAGCATCTTCCGCCCCCGCCGTTGTGGATGGGGTTTCCTGTTCGATGCACTCCCCTAGTCTTTGGGAAACCCAGAGGGGTTGGCGGGACCAGAAGATCCTGCCAGGAAAAGCAGGTGGAAGATTCCAGCCAAAAGGTCTGCATGCTTTCCGATTGGCTGTGGGGAATTGGTGCTTAGTGAGAATGGGTATTTTAGTCGATCAGTGGAGGGAGTTGTTGCTGGCAGTGGCCTTGTGATGGAACATAAGAAATAGGAGCAGGAGTAGGCCATCTGGCCCTTCGAGCCTGCCCCACCATTCAATAAGATCATGGCTGATCTGTCGTGGCTCAGTTCCACTTTCCCGCCCTCTCCCCATAACCCTTAATCCCCTCTCTTATCAAAAACCCATCAACCCGCGTCTTAAAAATATTTAGTGAGGCAGCCTCCACCACTTCAACGGGCAGAGAATTCCAGAGATTCACCACCCTTTGAGTGAAGAAGTTCCTCCTCAACTCCGTTCTAAACCGCCCCCCCTTTATCTTGAGGCTGTGCCCCCAAGTCCTACTGTCCTTTCTGAGCGGGAAGAGTCTCTCCACCTCTACCCTATCCATCCCATTCATCATCTTATAAAGAACAAAGAACAAAACCAGCCTGGGAAACAGGCCCTTCGGCCCAACGAGCCCGCGCCGCCATCTCAACACCACCAGTCCACCTCTCTACCCACGACCCCTGTCTAATGTTTTATGGCCATCCAGATTGAGGGAAACTGATTTAGGGACAATTTATTACTGCCAATCAGCCTAACAGCACATCTTTGGGGTGTGGGAGGAAACCGGAGCACCCGGAGAAAACCCACGCAAGCACGGGGAGAATGTGCAAACTCCGACAGACACCGGCCCAAATCCATGTGTCTGCACAGCAATCAGTGATAGTCGCTGAGCTGTCGTTTTGCCCAGTATCTTGTCCAGTTTAGGCACACACTAACGACATGAAGCACTAGGCCAATCTTGAACATCCAAGAGCAGCCCCAGTAAGACCCATTGCTTGTATACCCCTCGTTGGACGAGGTGGACGACTTAAAACCTGTGAATGAAAAGAGAAAAACATTATTATCATACCATACCCATTTACATTACCAGGGACGCCCCAATGCTAATGACCCTTATTTAAAACAATCTCCTATATCCATCCATCTCCAACCCAGTCATGTGCCTGTCTAAGTTACTCTTAAATGACTCTAGCGTGTTTGTCTCCACCACCTTACTTGGCAGAGCATTCCATATCCCCACTACCTTCTGTGTGAAAAACACAATGAGATCTCCCCTCGTTCTTCTAAACTCTAACGAGTACAAGCCTAGTTTATTCAGCCTCTCCTCATAGTTCAACCCCCTCAACTCCGGTATCAGCCTAGTAAACCTCCTCTGCACTCCCTCCAAGGCCAAAATATCCTTGCGCAAGTGCGGCGACCAAAACTGCACACAGTACTCCAGCTGCGGCCTCACCAGTGCCCTGTACAGTTGCAGCAAGACCTCCCTACTTTTATATTCAATCCCCCTCGCTATGAAGGCCAGCATCCCATTCGCCTTCCTGACCACCTGCTGCACCTGCAGGCTGGGTTTTTGCGACTCATGCACAAGGACCCCGAGGTCCCTCTGCACCGTCGCCTGCTGCAGTTTTTCGCCATGTAAGTAATAGTCCTTCCTACCATTATTCCTACCAAAGTGGACAACTTCACACTTGCCAACGTTAAATTCCATTTGCCAGTTCGTGGCCCATTCACCCAGCCTATCTAGATCCTTCTGCAGACTCTCCACACCCTCCGCACGATTTGCCATTCCACCAATCTTGGTGTCATCAGCAAATTTCGACACCATACACTCGGTTCCCTCCTCCAGATCATCTATATAAATGGTCAGTAGCTGAGGCCCCAGCACCGACCCCTGGGGCACTCCACTAGTCACCAACCGCCAATCCGAATAGCACCCACTGACCCCCACTCTCTGCCTCCTATTTGACAGCCAATCCTCTATCCACGCTAACACCCTACCCCCAACTCCATGTCCCCTGACCTTCTGCAATAACCTCTTGTGAGGCACCTTATCAAACGCCTTCTGAAAATCAAGAAACACCACATCTACCGGCTCTCCTCTATCCACTGCCCTAGACACATCCTCATAGAACTCCAATAAATTCGTCAGACACGACTTCCCCTTAACGAAACCGTGCTGTGTCTGCTCAATCAAACAATTCTCAAGATGCCTCGCTATTTTCTCCTTGATCACGGATTCTAACATTTTACCTACAACAGACGTTAAACTAACCGGCCTATAATTCCCTGCCTTTTGCCTGCCACCCTTCTGAAACAACAGCGTAACATTAGCCGTTTTCCAATCTTCCGGCACTTCCCCGAAATCCAGCGATGTTTGGAAAATAATCACCAAGGCATCCACTATCACCTCCGCCATTTCTTTCAGAACCCTTGGATGCATTCCATCCGGTCCTGGGGACTTGTCCACAATCAGTCCCTCCAGTCTGTCGAGCACCGCCTCTCTAGTAACAATAATGTCATTCAGGCCCTCCAATCCTGCCATCTTTCCATCGCTAACACCCGGCAAATTATTCACGTCCTCCTACGTGAAGACAGAAACAAAAAAGTTATTCAAGACCTCAGCCATTTCCCCATCCCCTACCACTAAGTCCCCCCTTCTCATCCTCTAAGGGACCAACGTTCACCCTAGCCAGCCTCTTCCTTTTTATATATTTATAAAAACTCTTACTATCCTTTTTTATATTAAGCGCTAGCCCAGCTTCATAGTTTATCCTACCTTTCTTTATCATCTTCTTTGTCATTCTTTGTTGACATTTAAACCTCTCCCAATCCTCTTCTCTCCCACTACTCTTAGCTACTCTAAACGCGTCCGCTTTTAATTTAACACTTTCCTTTACCTCCTTCGTTATCCACGGCTGATTATCTCTCCTCCTACGATCCTTTTTAACCATCGGAATAAATTTCTGCTGAGCACCAAGAAAGATGTCCTTAAAGATCCTCCACTGTTCCTCAGCAGACCTACCTTCCAACGTGCTCCCCCAGTCCACATTCGCCAATTCCTCTCTCATCCTACCATACTCCCCTCTGTTCAAACAAAGGACACATGTCCGGGAACCCACTTTCTCCTCCTCCATCTGCATCAGAAACTCCACCATACAATGATCACTCTTCCCAAGAGGATCCTTCACCACAAGGTCCCTAATTCTACCTGCCTCATTACATAACACCAGATCCAAGATAGCTCGCTCCCTCGTCGGCTCCAACACACACTGTTCAAGGAAATTATCCCGGCAGCATTCCAAGAACTCCTCCTCGAGCCCACTGCGTCCAACATGGGTCGACCAATCAATATGTAGATTGAAATCCCCCATAATTATCGCTGTCCCATTCCTGCACGCCGCACTTATTTGCGCGTTAACAGCCCGCCCCACCTCCAGATCAGTATTTGGGGGCCTATAAACGACACCCACCAGCGTCTTCCTCCCTTTGCTGTTCCTAATCTCCACCCACAACGATTCCACTTTCTGGTCTTTGGCTCCTATATCTTCCCTTACTACCATCCTGATACTATCCTTAATCAGCAGAGCTACCCCCCCCCCCACCCCACTTTTTCCTCCCGCCTATCCTTCCTAAACACTTGATACCCCTGGACATTCAGCTCCCAGTCCCTGTCACCTTGCAGCCACGTCTCTGTAATGGCCACCAGATCATATCCATTTGTGCTGATCTGCGCCACCAGCTCATTCACTTTGTTCCGAATGCTTCGTGCATTCAGATAAAGTGTCTTCATCCCAGCCTTCACCTGGACCCTATTTGCCAGAACGCCACCAACCTTACTCATGCCCCCTACTCCTTTTATTATTGGGACATCCTTGGCCTCTTCCTGTATCTGTACCCTCTCCTTTACTTTCGACCCTGTAATTTCACCTACCCTCGCACCCTCCCCCCCCCCCCCAATTAGTTTAAAGCCCTGTCTACAGTCCTATTTACACGATTCGCCAGGACTCTGGCCCCAGCACGGTTCAGACCAACCCCATCCCACCTGAACAGGTCCCACCTACCCCAATACTGGTGCCAATGCCCCATAAATTCAAACCCATGCATCCCACACCAATCCCTGAGCCACCCATTCACTTCCTTAATCCTGTCAACCCTACGCCCGTCTGCACTCGGTTCAGGCAGTAGCCCAGAGATAACCACCTTGTCGGTTCTACTTTGTAATTCCATTCCCAGTTTTTCATACTCCCTCCCCAGATCCTCAGTTTGCATTTTGCCTACGTCATTGGCACCCACATGTACTACAATGACCAGAACCTGCTGGAATATATCCATCCAGACCTGCTGATCTTACTTTCCTGGAATTCCTGTGTCCACCTGAGAGGGCCTCACCTTAACATTTCATCTGAAAGACAGGATCTCCAACAGTGCAGCACTCCCTCAGTACACCAATGGCAGTGTAAGGTTCATCATCAATGACATCTCAGCAGGATGATTCTGAAAGGGAGACTGTGGAAAGCTAAGGTTTAGTTGATGGCAATAAAGCATTCAGATGTACAGGCTGTGGCTGTTTAAACAACAGTGACTGCATTTCATTATCATAGGATATCACAGAACAGAAAGAGGCCATTTGATCCATCATGTCTCTGCTGCCCCTTTGAAGGAGATATCCCCTTTGTCTCAAATTTACTTAACAATGTACATTTGTTAACAGAAGACCTCACTCCTTATAAGGTGTCAAGAGATATGGAGCAAAGGTGAACAAATTGATTCCTTCTGTTTCTTTACTTCTTTTAAATAAAACTTTGTAATAAACAATAACCTTAGCAGGCTGCCTCTTGGCTTGCGTGTTATGCTTATTTTTAATTCTGTAAGTACCTCCTGTTCTGTTTTTCAGTGTTCAGTAACGTGCGGTGAGGGGATTCAGACCAGGTCTGTTTCATGTGTGTTAAAGTCAGGGAACCAGCTCCCAGACTTTGTTTGTTCCTCTCAGTTAAAGCCCTTGGGAGTTCGGGTCTGTGAGCTTGCCGCCTGCAGAGATGTCTTCTCGTGGTATATTGGGGCCTGGAGCTTGGTAAGTGACACATTGACTTTACAACACAGAAGCTGGCCATTCAGGCCAACTGCTCTGTCCTGATGTTGATGTTCCAGACCCAACTCCTCTTCATGTCTCAACTAACCCCACCAGCATATGTTTAAGTGTTTATCAAGGCTCCCTTTCGATCTATTTGTGTGATTCACATCAATTCACACTATGTCAATGAGTTCGCCAGTCCTGGACTTTCCCTCCAGTGGAAATACCTTTCTTACAAAATGATAGAACCACAGGAAAGTTGCAGTAGGGTAAGAGGCTGTTCAGCCCATCGTTTTTGCACCAGCTGAAAAAAGAGAGAGAAAAGAAACTAGACATTTATTTTAATTGCACCTTCCAGCACCTGGTCACTGGTCTTACAGGTTGCCATGATGTGGAGATGCCGGCGTTGGACTGGGGTGAGCACAGTGAGAAGTCTCACAACACCAGGTTAAAGTCCAACAGGTTTATTTGGTAGCAAACGCTGCTAGCTTTCAAAGTGTGCTTCTCACCTGATGAAGGAACAGTGCTTCGAAAGCTAGTGGCTTTGGCTACCATATAAACCTGTTGGACTTTAACAAGGTGTTGTGAGACTACTTACGGGCTGCAGCACTTCAGACACAGACCCAGGTGCCTTTTAAATAAGTTGCACATTTCAGCCTCAACCATCATTAGGCAGTGAATTCCAGATGTCCTTCACCCTCTGGGTGAAAAGATTTTCCAGATGTCCTCGCTACTATTTCTACTAATCACCTTAAATCTATGCCCCAGTAACTGACCTTTCAACAAGGTCACCCTCACACTTCCCTAGAGGAAGCAGCTTCAGACTGTTCAGTCTATTGGGATAGTTTTAACCTCTCAGATTGTGCTATCTTCCCAATCCTGTCCTGCGTTTTTGCTACCCAGTGTTCTCCAATGGGGTGCAGAAAACATTTTTTATGTTATGGGTTCACAACGTGAGCCTCAATCATGATGACTTCACTATGTTTGAGCCTGTGTGTTGTATGTTGCTAAAAAAACCCGCTAACCTGTCAGCTCCGACAGTGGCTATGCGACCATACATTAGAATGCAGAAATTAGGAGTGGAAACTGTAACTGATCAAATAACACCTATTACCCAGGCATCGTCCCATTCCAGGAGGATATGGAACCTTTATGGCCTAATAGGAGACAATCTCTATTTGATAGAAATCCAACAGGAAATTGTTTATGGGACTGAAACCCAACAGGAGACAGTGTCTATGGGACTGAAATCCAACAGGACACAGTGTCTATGGGAGTGAAACCCAACAGGAGACAGTGTCAATGGGACTGAAACCCAACAGGAGACAGTGTCAATGGGACTGAAACCCAACAGGAGGCAGTGTCAATGGGACTGAAACCCAACAGGAGACAGTGTCAATGGGACTGAAACCCAACAGGAGACAGTGTCAATGGGACTGAAACCCAACAGGAGACAGTGTCAATGGGACTGAAACCCAACAGGAGACAGTGTCAATGGGACTGAAACCCAACAGGAGACAGTGTCAATGGGACTGAAACCCAACAGGAGACAGTGTCAATGAGACTAAAACCCAACAGGAGACAGTGTCAATGGGACTGAAACCCAACAGGAGACAGTGTCTATGGGAGTGAAACCCAACAGGAGACAGTGTCTGTGGGAGTGAAACCCAACAGGAGACAGTGTCTATGGGAGTGAAACCCAACAGGAGACAGTGTCTATGGGAGTGAAACCCAACAGGAGACAGTGTCTATGGGAGTGAAACCCAACAGGAGACAGTGTCTATGGGAGTGAAACCCAACAGGAGACAGTGTCTATGGGAGTGAAACCCAACAGGAGACAGTGTCTATGGGAGTGAAACCCAACAGGAGACAGTGTCTATGGGAGTGAAACCCAACAGGAGACAGTGTCTATGGGAGTGAAACCCAACAGGAGACAGTGTCTATGGGACTGAAACCCAACAGGAGACAGTGTCTATGGGAGTGAAACCCAACAGGAGACAGTGTCTATGGGACTGAAACCCAACAGGAGACAGTGTCTATGGGAGTGAAACCCAACAGGAGACAGTGTCTATGGGACTGAAACCCAACAGGAGACAGTGTCTATGGGACTGAAACACAACAGGAGACAGTGTCTATGGGACTGAAACACAACAGGAGACAGTGTCTATGGGACTGAAACACAACAGGAGACAGTGTCAATGAGACTAAAACCCAACAGGAGACAGTGTCTATGGGACTGAAACCCAATAGGAGAGTGTCAATGGGACTGAAACCCAACAGGAGACAGTGTCTATGGGAGTGAAACCCCACGGTTGACAGTGTCTAATGGACTGACACCCAACAGGAGACAATGGGCTCGATTTTACCAAAAATTTGCGCCCATTTTCAGGTGCGAAATCGCAGTAAATTCGGGCGTCAGGCCTGTAACACGATCTGCATCCGAGACAGTGTCTATCTGGGGGAGACCCAACAGGGGAGAGTATCTATGGGATTGAAACTTAACATGAGACGGTGTCTACGGGAGAGAAATCCAACCGGAGACGGTGTCTACGGGAGAGAAATCCAACCGGAGACGGTGTCTACGGGAGAGAAATCCACCCGGAGACGGTGTCTACGGGAGAGAAATCCAACCGGAGACATTGGGCCCGAATTTACCAATTGGAGGCTAAGAGCCAGATCCGGACGTGAAACAGATCCAAGCCCGGAATCCTCATTCCAGTCCGCCCATATGCTTTTTTGCCGGCTCTGTTCTGGTCTGGCGGTGTAGGGCTTAGCGCTGCCGGAACGATCAGAGCTCTGAACTGCACATGCGCAATTCGAAAAAAATCTGAAACAGTGTGCCCGGACGTGAAAAACACAACCAGCAGAGAGAGCAGGGGCGAGGGGGGTGTGGGGGGGGGGGGTGGATGGGGAGGAGGATGAGCAGCAATCGGACCCCTTTGGGATGCAGGCCCCCCGGGCAGACGCCCCCCAATCAGATCCCCCCACCGGGAGGCAGCACCCCCGATCAGTCCCCCCCGGGAGGCAGCCCCTCTCCAATCAGAAGCCCCCGGGAGGCAGCCCCCCCGTCTGCGATTGGACCCCTCAGGGAGGTAGGCTCCTCCGGCAGACCTTCTCCCCATGGTCAGACTTGTTGATGTGGAGATGCCAGTGTTGGACTGGGTTGGACACAGTAAGATGTCACGTAACACCAGGTTAGAGTGCTGTTGGACTGGTGTTGTGAGACTTCTTACTGCACTCGTTGAACAGCCTGCAGCACCTTCCCAGCCTTCCACTGGTGTCTGCCGGAGGAGAGGGGGGGGGTCAGGTGGATGTCTGGTTGGGGGGGGAGGGTAGGATGGTCTTGGGAGAATCTCCACCACCGCCCACCCCACAACCAGTGATCCACCTGACCCACCCCCTCTCCTCCGGCAGACACCAGTGGAAGGCCGGGAAGGTGCTGCAGGCTGTTCAACGAGTGCAGTAAGTCTCACAACACCAGTCCAACAGCACTCTAACCTGGTGTTGTGAGACTTCTTACTGTGTTCACCCTGGTCCAACACTGGCATCTCCACATCAACGAGCGCAGGTCAGAAAGATGGTGGAAGGAGAGCAGCAATCCAGGGAGGTTGGGGGTGTGCTCTGCCGAAGGGGGCCTGCCTCCCGGGGGGGAGTCAGACTGTGGGGGTGGGGTCGCAGGGGGGTGGGTCTGCCAGGGTGGTTAGCAGGGGGTCTGCGAAGGTTGTTCAAGGAGGATGGGCTTCAGAGGTTCCCCTGCGGAATAGGAATCCGCTTTGGATTTTCATTCTGCAGGTTGTTAGCAGCACGGATCCAGAGTGGACCCGAAGACGGTAATATGGGATATGGTGGTAGAGTTGGGCGCACGGTTCATGAAATCAATTGAAATGTATGCTAATATATGCTAATACATTTAATCCGCGCCTAAATCGGGTGTCAGTAAAGGTGCAATCTGCTTGGTTTCGGGTACGGACCGCGTTACAGACCCAATGCTTGAATTTACAGCAATTTTTGGTAAAATCGGGCCCAGCATCTATGGGACTGAGACCCAACAGGAGACAGTGTCTATGGGACTGAAACCCAACAGGAGACAGTGTCTATGGGACTGAGCCCCGACAGGAGACAGTGTCAATGGGACTGAAACCCAACAGGAGACAGTGTCTATGGGACTGAGCCCCAACAGGAGACAGTGTCTATGGGACTGAAACCCAACAGGAGACAGTGTCTATGGGACTGAGCCCCGACAGGAGACAGTGTCTATGGGACTGAGCCCCGACAGGAGACAGTGTCTATGGGACTGAAACCCAACAGGAGACAGTGTCTATGGGACTGAAACCCAACAGGAGACAGTGTCTATGGGACTGAGCCCCAACAGGAGACAGTGTCTATGGGACTGAGCCCCGACAGGAGACAGTGTCTATGGGACTGAGCCCCGACAGGAGACAGTGTCAATGGGACTGAAACCCAACAGGAGACAGTGTCTATGGGACTAAAACCCAACAGGAGACAGTGTCTATGGGACTGAGCCCCGACAGGAGACAGTGTCTATGGGACTGAGCCCCGACAGGAGACAGTGTCTATGGGACTGAGCCCCAGCAGGAGACAGTGTCCATGGGACTGAGACCCAACAGGAGACAGTGTCAATGGGACTGAAACCCAACAGGAGACAGTGTCAATGGGACTGAAACCCAACAGGAGACAGTGTCTATGGGACTGAGACCCAACAGGAGACAGTGTCTATGGGACTGAGCCCCAGCAGGAGACAGTGTCAATGGGACTGAGCCCCGACAGGAGACAGTGTCTATGGGACTGAGCCCCAGCAGGAGATAGTGTCTATGGGACTGAGCCCCGACAGGAGACAGTGTCAACGGGACTGAAACCCAACAGGAGACAGTGTCTATGGGACTGAAACCCAACAGGAGACAGTGTCTATGGGACTGAGACCCAACAGGAGACAGTGTCTATGGGACTGAAACCCAACAGGAGACAGTGTCCATGGGACTGAAACCCAACAGGAGACAGTGTCTATGGGACTGAGACCCAACAGGAGACAGTGTCCATGGGACTGAAACCCAACAGGAGACAGTGTCTATGGGACTGAGCCCCAACAGGAGACAGTGTCCATGGGACTGAGACCCAACAGGAGACAGTGTCTATGGGACTGAGCCCCAGCAGGAGACAGTGTCTATGGGACTGAGCCCCAGCAGGAGACAGTGTCTATGGGACTGAGCCCCAGCAGGAGACAGTGTCTGTGGGACTGAGCCCCAACAGGAGACAGTGTCAAAGGGACTGAAACCCAACAGGAGACAGTGTCCATGGGACTGAGACCCAACAGGAGACAGTGTCAATGGGACTGAAACCCAACAGGAGACAGTGTCTATGGGACTGAGCCCCAGCAGGAGACAGTGTCAATGGGACTGAGACCCAACAGGAGACAGTGTCAATGGGACTGAAACCCAACAGGAGATAGTGTCAAAGGGACTGAAACCCAACAGGAGACAGTGTCCATGGGACTGAGACCCAACAGGAGACAGTGTCAAAGGGACTGAAACCCAACAGGAGACAGTGTCTATGGGACTGAGCCCCAGCAGGAGACAGTGTCAATGGGACTGAAACCCAACAGGAGACAGTGTCAATGCGACTGAGACCCAACAGGAGACAGTGTCCATGGGACTGAGACCCAACAGGAGACAGTGTCAATGGGACTGAAACCCAACAGGAGACAGTGTCAATGGGACTGAAACCCAACAGGAGACAGTGTCTATGGGACTGAGCCCCAACAGGAGACAGTGTCCATGGGACTGAGCCCCAACAGGAGACAGTGTCAAAGGGACTGAAACCCAACAGGAGACAGTGTCCATGGGACTGAGCCCCAACAGGAGACAGTGTCAATGGGACTGAAACCCAACAGGAGACAGTGTCAATGGGACTGAAACCCAACAGGAGACAGTGTCTATGGGACTGAGCCCCAGCAGGAGACAGTGTCCATGGGACTGAGCCCCAACAGGACACAGTGTCAATGGGACTGAAACCCAACAGGAGACAGTGTCAATGGGACTGAAACCCAACAGGAGACAGTGTCAATGGGACTGAAACCCAACAGGAGACAGTGTCAATGGGACTGAAACCCAACAGGAGACAGTGTCTATGGGACTGAGCCCCAACAGGAGACAGTGTCCATGGGACTGAGCCCCAACAGGAGACAGTGTCAAAGGGACTGAAACCCAACAGGAGACAGTGTCCATGGGACTGAGCCCCAACAGGAGACAGTGTCCATGGGACTGAGCCCCAACAGGAGACAGTGTCAATGGGACTGAAACCCAACAGGAGACAGTGTCAATGGGACTGAAACCCAACAGGAGACAGTGTCTATGGGACTGAGCCCCAGCAGGAGACAGTGTCCATGGGACTGAGCCCCAACAGGACACAGTGTCAATGGGACTGAAACCCAACAGGAGACAGTGTCTATGGGAGTGAAACCCAACAGGAGACAGTGTCAATGGGACTGAAACCCAACAGGAGACAGTGTCTATGGGACTGAAACCCAACAGGAGACAGTGTCTATGGGACTGAAACCTGAGGCAATGTGTAATGGTGGGGGTTTGGGATGGAGGGTTGTGGGGGATGGGTTGGGTGTGGGGTGGATGGGGTGGGGGTAAGGGGTTGGGGAGGGGGCAGTGATCTTACTAAAAAAGTTTGAAATCCAGTAGGAGCATGAAAGTGGGTGAGTTTCAGATACATTATTCTGGTAAAGCCCACCAGTCGAATTTATCTGTGCGATATAAAAATCTCAGAAAATTTCCAGCAGAAGGGGGTGTGAGCAGTGCCGAAAGCACCCGAAAGCCGGCTAATAATAACAGAAAGCACCAGTTGTGTTTGTTTCTGTCACTGCCTCTGGTGCCATCAGCCGGCCTCCCCCTCCCAGCACCCCCCGTTACCGTGGGGCCCCGGCAACTAATCATGAGACCCTGGCTGGAGTGATCGCCCTCCCCCTCCCCTTGTGTGGAATGATCGTGACCCTCCTCCCTCAACCTCATTGATCGCTGTTACAATGCATCAGTGGTTCCCCTGCCCACCAGTACACAGCGGTTCACCCCACCCCACACCAAAATATCTGCCACCAGCCTGGCTTTCACCCCCTTGGCACTGTCTGGTGCCCAGTCTGGGTGCCAGACTGGTGTAACCAAAGAGACCCTCCCCCTGCTCCCGACCTCCTGAGGGGGACCTCAGTGGCCTCTGGTTCTATAGGGTGAAGCCATCACACCTGGTCCCTGTCGATGGGGACCATACATGACCCTCACCAGACAGAACGTTCGCTGGTGAGGCCACAGAGGCTGGTCAGCCCAGGTGATTCCATTCCGGGCTTGCTAATTCTACTTAAATGGCCTTTTAAATATATTTAAACAATATATTGAGCCTTGCGCCAGATATCCGGTGCTGGTAAGATTGCATGAGGCAAGGAATCAGGCAAGAAGTCTGATTTCTCAGTTCTCTCGCGGTCTTACTGACTCACCCTGTGCATTGGCCGGTGAGACGGTAAGATCACCCCCCAGTTTCTTGTTCAGTGATTTTTATTTGGAATTGAAAGGAAATACAAATTGCCTTCTCCAGAGGAGAATGGAATAATGTTTCCGAGTTTATCGTGGTGGTATTGTTTTATTTGAGCTGTTTAATGCCTTCTCTCCCAGAGTGTCTCTTGTGTCTTGTTCCAGTGCTCTGTAAGCTGTGGTGAGGGGATTCAGAGCAGGTCTGTCTGGTGTATGTCCCAGTCTGGTGGCAAGGTTTCAGACTCTGCCTGCTCCTCCCAGTCAAAGCCGGCAGCCACTCAGCCCTGTGTCCAGGATAGCTGCAGTGACTATTTCTCTTGGCACGTTGGGGTATGGGGTCTGGTGAGTTTGCAGTTTATTTTAATTTTCTTGTTCCCAGGCCAGCAGATCAGATGATTGGTCACTTAAATAAAATCACAATTGCCCCTCTTTCCTTTTATAATGCTTGGTTTTGTATCTTTCCACATACTCTCCCTCTCCTTGGAGACAGTCTCGAAGTATTAGAGGATTGGCTGCCTGATCTTGTTGATGCATGTCGTGAATGCTCCTTCCATGTCTGACACATCCTGGAGTGGGACTTTTATCGGGAGCTTCTGGCTGAGAGACAGGAGCAAATGTGACCGAGACACAAAACCTTTGCATAATTCCTTCAAAATATTGACACAGTGTGAGGGAGAGGAGAGAGAGTGTGTGTGAGAAAGAGGAGAGTGAGAGGGAGGAGAGTGTGTGTGTGTGTGTGTGAGAGAGAGAGTGAAGAATGTGTGTGAGAGAATGAAGAGTGTGTGTCAGTGAGGACAGTGTGTGTGTGTGTGAGTGAGGAGAGAGTGTGTGTCAGTGAGGACAGTGTGTGTGTGCGTGTGAGGGGAGAGAGTGTGTGTGTGTGAGTGAGGAGAGAGTGTGTGTGTGTGTGAGTGAGGAGAGAGTGTGTGTGTGTGTGTGTGTGAGGAGAGAGTGTGTGTGTGTGTGAGGAGAGAGAGTGTGTGTGTGTGAGTGAGGAGAGAGTGTGTGTGAGTGTGTGTGTGTGAGGGGAGAGTGTGTGTGTGTGTGTGTGTGTGTGAGTGAGGAGAGAGTGTGTGTGAGTGACTGAGGAGAGAGTGTGTGTGTGTGAGGAGAGAGAGTGTGTGTGTGTGAGTGAGGAGAGAGTGTGTGTGTGTGTGAGGAGAGAGTGTGTGTGAGTGAGGAGAGAGTGTGTGTGTGTGTGTGTGTGAGGAGAGAGTGTGTGTGTGTGTGAGGAGAGAGAGTGTGTGTGTGTGAGGAGAGAGTGTGTGTGTGTGTGAGGAGAGAGTGTGTGTGTGTGTGAGGAGAGAGTGTGTGTGTGTGTGAGGAGAGAGAGTGTGTGTGTGTGAGGAGAGAGTGTGTGTGTGTGTGTGTGAGGAGAGAGTGTGTGTGTGTGTGAGGAGAGAGTGTGTGTGTGTGTGAGGAGAGAGTGTGTGTGTGTGTGAGGAGAGAGAGTGTGTGTGTGTGAGGAGAGAGAGTGTGTGTGTGTGAGGGAGAGAGTGTGTGTGTGTGAGGAGAGAGTGTGTGTGAGGAGAGAGTGTGTGTGAGTGAGAGAGTGTGTGTGTGTGAGGAGAGAGAGTGTGTGTGTGTGTGTGTGTGAGGAGAGTGTGTGAGTGTGAGTGAGGAGAGAGTGTGTGTGTGTGTGAGTGAGGAGAGAGTGTGTGTGTGTGAGTGAGGAGAGAGTGTGTGTGTGTGTGAGTGAGGAGAGAGTGTGTGTGAGTGAGGAGAGAGTGTGTGTGAGTGAGGAGAGAGTGTGTGTGAGTGAGGAGAGAGTGTGTGTGAGTGAGGGGAGAGAGTGTGTCTGTGTGAGTGAGGAGAGAGAGTGTGTGTGTGTGAGTGAGGAGAGAGTGTGTGTGTGTGTGAGTGAGGAGAGAGTGTGTGGTGTGTGTGTGAGTGAGGAGAGTGTGTGTGTGTGAGTGAGGAGAGTGTGTGTGTGAGTGAGGAGAGAGTGTGTGTGAGTGTGAGGAGAGAGAGTGTGTGTGTGAGTGAGGAGAGAGAGTGTGTGTGAGTGAGGAGAGAGAGTGTGTGTGTGTGTGAGTGAGGAGAGAGAGTGTGTGTGTGTGTGAGTGAGGGGAGAGAGTGTGTCTGTGTGAGTGAGGAGAGAGAGTGTGTGTGTGTGAGTGAGGAGAGAGTGTGTGTGAGTGTGAGGAGAGAGAGTGTGTGTGTGAGTGAGGAGAGAGAGTGTGTGTGAGTGAGGAGAGAGAGTGTGTGTGTGTGTGAGTGAGGAGAGAGAGTGTGTGTGTGTGTGAGTGAGGGGAGAGAGTGTGTCTGTGTGAGTGAGGAGAGAGAGTGTGTGTGTGTGAGTGAGGAGAGAGTGTGTGTGAGTGTGAGGAGAGAGAGTGTGTGTGTGAGTGAGGAGAGAGAGTGTGTGTGAGTGAGGAGAGAGAGTGTGTGTGTGTGTGAGTGAGGAGAGAGAGTGTGTGTGTGTGTGAGTGAGGGGAGAGAGTGTGTCTGTGTGAGTGAGGAGAGAGAGTGTGTGTGTGTGAGTGAGGAGAGAGTGTGTGTGTGTGTGTGAGTGAGGAGAGAGTGTGTGTGTGTGTGTGAGTGAGGAGAGTGTGTGTGTGTGAGTGAGGAGAGTGTGTGTGTGTGAGTGAGGAGAGTGTGTGTGTGTGAGTGAGGAGAGTGTGTGTGTGTGAGTGAGGAGAGTGTGTGTGTGTGAGTGAGGAGAGTGTGTGTGTGTGAGTGAGGAGAGTGTGTGTGTGTGAGTGAGGAGAGTGTGTGTGTGTGAGTGAGGAGAGAGAGTGAGTGTGTGTGAGTGAGGAGAGAGTGTGTGTGTGTGAGGAGAGAGAGTGTGTGTGTGTGAGTGAGGAGAGAGTGTGTGTGAGTGTGTGTGTGTGAGGGGAGAGTGTGTGTCTGTGTGTGTGTGTGTGAGTGAGGAGAGAGTGTGTGTGAGTGACTGAGGAGAGAGTGTGTGTGTGTGAGGAGAGAGAGTGTGTGTGTGTGAGTGAGGAGAGAGTGTGTGTGTGAGTGAGGAGAGAGTGTGTGTGTGTGAGGAGAGAGAGTGTGTGTGTGTGAGGAGAGAGTGTGTGTGAGTGAGGAGAGAGTGTGTGTGTGTGTGAGTGAGGAGAGAGTGTGTGTGTGTGTGTGTGAGGAGAGTGTGTGTGTGTGTGAGGAGAGAGAGAGAGTGTGTGTGTGTGAGGAGAGAGTGTGTGTGTGTGTGAGGAGAGAGTGTGTGTGTGTGTGAGGAGAGAGTGTGTGTGTGTGTGAGGAGAGAGTGTGTGTGTGTGTGAGGAGAGAGTGTGTGTGTGTGAGGAGAGAGTGTGTGTGTGTGTGAGGAGAGAGTGTGTGTGTGTGTGAGGAGAGAGAGTGTGTGTGTGTGAGGAGAGAGTGTGTGTGTGAGTGAGGAGAGAGTGTGTGTGTGTGTGAGGAGAGAGAGTGTGTGTGTGTGAGGAGAGAGAGTGTGTGTGTGTGAGGAGAGAGTGTGTGTGTGAGTGAGGAGAGAGTGTGTGTGTGTGTGAGGAGAGAGAGTGTGTGTGTGTGAGGAGAGAGTGTGTGTGAGTGAGAGAGTGTGTGTGTGTGAGTGAGAGAGTGTGTGTGTGTGAGGAGAGAGAGTGTGTGAGTGAGTGTGAGTGAGGAGAGAGTGTGTGAGTGAGTGTGAGTGAGGAGAGAGTGTGTGTGTGTGTGAGTGAGGAGAGAGTGTGTGTGTGTGAGTGAGGAGAGAGTGTGTGTGTGTGTGAGTGAGGAGAGAGTGTGTGTGAGTGAGGAGAGAGTGTGTGTGAGTGAGGAGAGAGTGTGTGTGAGTGAGGAGAGAGTGTGTGTGAGTGAGGAGAGAGTGTGTGTGAGTGAGGAGAGAGTGTGTGTGAGTGAGGAGAGAGTGTGTGTGAGTGAGGAGAGAGTGTGTGTGAGTGAGGAGAGAGTGTGTGTGAGTGAGGAGAGAGTGTGTGTGAGTGAGGAGAGAGTGTGTGTGAGTGAGGAGAGAGTGTGTGTGAGTGAGGAGAGAGTGTGTGTGAGTGAGGAGAGAGTGTGTGTGAGTGTGAGGAGAGAGAGTGTGTGTGTGAGTGAGGAGAGTGTGTGTGTGTGTGAGGAGAGAGAGTGTGTGTGTGAGTGAGGAGAGAGAGTGTGTGTGTGTGTGAGTGAGGAGAGAGAGTGTGTGTGTGTGTGAGTGAGGAGAGAGTGTGTGTGTGAGTGAGGGGAGAGAGTGTGTCTGTGTGAGTGAGGAGAGAGAGTGTGTGTGTGTGAGTGAGGAGAGAGTGTGTGTGTGACTGAGGAGAGAGTGTGTGTGTGTGAGTGAGGAGAGTGTGTGTGTGTGAGTGAGGAGAGTGTGTGTGTGTGAGTGAGGAGAGTGTGTGTGTGTGAGTGAGGAGAGTGTGTGTGTGTGAGTGAGGAGAGTGTGTGTGTCTGAGTGAGGAGAGAGAGTGTGTGTGTGAGTGAGGAGAGAGTGTGTGTGTGAGTGAGGAGAGAGTGTGTGTGTGAGTGAGGAGAGTGTGTGTGTGTGAGTGAGGAGAGAGTGTGTGTGAGTGAGGAGAGAGAGTGTGTGTGAGTGAGGAGAGTGTGTGTGTGTGAGTGAGGAGAGTGTGTGTGTGTGAGTGAGGAGAGAGAGTGTGTGCGAGTGAGGAGAGAGATTGTGTGTGAGTGAGGAGAGAGATTGTGTGAGTGAGGAGAGAGATTGTGTGTGTGAGGAGAGAGATTGTGTGTGAGTGAGGAGAGAGATTGTGTGTGAGTGAGGAGAGAGAGTGTGTGAGTGAGGAGAGAGATTGTGTGTGAGTGAGGAGAGAGATTGTGTGTGAGTGAGGAGAGAGATAGTGTGTGAGTGAGGAGAGAGAGTGTGTGAGTGAGGAGAGAGATTGTGTGTGAGTGAGGAGAGAGATTGTGTGTGAGTGAGGAGAGAGATTGTGTGTGAGTGAGGAGAGAGATTGTGTGTGAGTGTGTGTGTGTGAGTGAGGAGAGAGTGTGTGTGTGTGTGAGTGAGGAGAGAGTGTGTGTGTGTGTGAGTGAGGAGAGAGTGTGTGTGTGTGTGAGTGAGGAGAGAGTGTGTGTGTGTGTGAGTGAGGAGAGAGTGTGTGTGTGTGAGTGAGGAGAGAGTGTGTGTGTGTGAGTGAGGAGAGAGTGTGTGTGTGTGAGTGAGGAGAGAGTGTGTGTGTGAGTGAGGAGAGAGTGTGTGTGAGTGAGGAGAGAGTGTGTGTGTGTGTGTGAGGAGAGAGTGTGTGTGTGTGTGTGTGAGGAGAGAGAGAGTGAGTGTGTGTGTGTGTGAGTGAGGAGAGAGTGTGTGTGAGTGAGGAGAGAGTGTGTGTGAGTGAGGAGAGAGTGTGTGTGTGTGTGAGTGAGGAGAGAGTGTGTGTGAGTGAGGAGAGAGTGTGTGTGAGTGAGGAGAGAGTGTGTGTGAGTGAGGAGAGAGTGTGTGTGAGTGAGGAGAGAGTGTGTGTGTGTGTGAGTGAGGAGAGAGTGTGTGTGTGAGTGAGGAGAGAGAGAGTGTGTGTGTGAGTGAGGAGAGAGTGTGTGTGTGAGTGAGGAGAGAGAGAGTGAGTGTGTGTGAGGAGAGAGAGTGTGTGTGTGTGTGAGGAGAGAGTGTGTGTGTGTGAGTGAGGAGAGAGTGTGTGTGTGTGTGTGAGGAGAGAGTGTGTGTGTGAGTGAGGAGAGAGTGTGTGTGTGAGTGAGGAGAGAGTGTGTGTGTGAGTGAGGAGAGAGTGTGTGTGTGAGTGAGGAGAGTGTGTGTGTGTGTGAGAGAGAGAGTGTGTGTGTGTGAGGAGAGAGTGTGTGTGTGTGTGAGGAGAGAGTGTGTGTGTGTGAGGAGAGAGTGTGTGTGTGTGTGAGTGAGAGAGTGTGTGTGTGTGTGTGTGTGAGGAGAGAGTGTGTGTGTGTGTGAGGAGAGAGAGTGTGTGTGTGTGAGGAGAGAGTGTGTGTGTGTGTGAGGAGAGAGTGTGTGTGTGTGTGAGGAGAGAGTGTGTGTGTGTGAGGAGAGAGTGTGTGTGTGTGTGAGGAGAGAGAGTGTGTGTGTGTGAGGAGAGAGTGTGTGTGTGAGTGAGGAGAGAGTGTGTGTGTGTGTGAGGAGAGAGTGTGTGTGTGTGAGGAGAGAGTGTGTGTGTGAGTGAGGAGAGAGTGTGTGTGTGTGAGGAGAGAGTGTGTGTGTGTGAGGAGAGAGTGTGTGTGTGTGAGGAGAGAGTGTGTGTGAGTGAGAGAGTGTGTGTGTGTGAGTGAGAGTGTGTGTGTGTGAGGAGAGAGAGTGTGTGTGTGTGAGGAGGAGAGTGTGTGTGTGTGTGTGAGTGAGGAGAGAAGTGGTGTGGTGAGGAGAGAGTGTGTGTGAGTGAGGAGAGAGTGTGTGTGAGTGAGGAGAGAGTGTGTGTGAGTGAGGAGAGAGTGTGTGTGAGTGAGGAGAGAGTGTGTGTGTGTGAGGAGAGAGTGTGTGTGTGTGTGAGGAGAGAGAGTGTGTGTGTGAGTGAGGAGAGAGTGTGTGTGTGTGTGAGGAGAGAGAGTGTGTGTGTGAGTGAGGAGAGAGAGTGTGTGGTGTGTGAGTGAGGAGAGAGAGTGTGTGTGTGTGTGAGTGAGGAGAGAGTGTGTGTGTGAGTGAGGGAGAGAGTGTGTCTGTGTGAGTGAGGAGAGAGTGTGTGTGTGTGAGTGAGGAGAGAGTGTGTGTGTGAGTGAGGAGAGAGTGTGTGTGTGTGAGTGAGGGAGAGTGTGTGTGTGTGAGTGAGGAGAGAGTGTGTGTGTGTGAGTGAGGAGAGAGTGTGTGTGTGTGTGAGTGAGGAGAGAGTGTGTGTGTGTGTGAGTGAGGAGAGAGTGTGTGTGTGTGTGAGTGAGGAGAGAGTGTGTGTGTGTGTGAGTGAGGAGAGAGTGTGTGTGTGTGTGAGTGAGGAGAGAGTGTGTGTGTGTGTGAGTGAGGAGAGAGTGTGTGTGTGTGTGAGTGAGGAGAGAGTGTGTGTGTGTGTGAGTGAGGAGAGAGTGTGTGTGTGTGAGTGAGGAGAGAGTGTGTGTGTGTGTGAGTGAGAGAGAGTGTGTGTGTGTGAGTGAGGAGAGAGTGTGTGTGTGAGTGAGAGGAGAGTGTGTGTGTGTGTGAGGAGAGAGTGTGTGTGTGTGTGAGGAGAGAGTGTGTGTGTGAGTGAGGAGAGAGAGTGTGTGTGTGTGAGTGAGGAGAGAGTGTGTGTGTGTGTGAGTGAGGAGAGAGTGTGTGTGTGTGAGTGAGGAGAGAGTGTGTGTGTGTGTGAGTGAGGAGAGGAGAGTGTGTGTGTGTGAGTGAGGAGAGAGTGTGTGTGTGAGTAAGGAGAGTGTGTGTGTGTGTGAGGAGAGAGTGTGTGTGTGTGTGAGGAGAGAGTGTGTGTGTGAGTGAGGAGAGAGAGTGTGTGTGTGTGAGTGAGGAGAGAGTGTGTGTGTGAGTGAGGAGAGAGTGTGTGTGAGTGAGGAGAGAGTGTGTGTGTGTGTGTGAGGAGAGAGTGTGTGTGTGTGTGTGTGAGAGAGAGAGTGTGTGTGTGTGTGGTGAGGAGGAGAGAGTGTGTGTGAGTGAGGAGAGAGGTGTGTGTGGAGTGAGGAGAGAGTGTGTGTGTGAGTGAGGAGAGAGAGAGTGTGTGTGTGAGTGAGGAGAGAGAGAGTGAGTGTGTGTGTGAGGAGAGAGTGTGTGTGTGTGTGTGTGAGGAGAGAGTGTGTGTGTGAGTGAGGAGAGAGTGTGTGTGTGAGTGAGGAGAGAGTGTGTGTGGTGTGAGGGGAGAGTGGTGTGTGAGTGAGGAGAGAGTGTGTGTGTGAGTGAGGAGAGAGTGTGTGTGTGAGTGAGGAGAGTGTGTGTGTGTGAGTGAGGAGAGTGTGTGTGTGAGTGAGGGAGAGTGTGTGTGTGAGGGAGGAGAGAGAGTGAGTGTGTGTGTGTGGGGTGAGGGAGAGTGGTGTGTGTGTGAGGAGAGTGTGTGTGTGAGTGAGGAGAGAGTGTGTGTGGTGAGGGGAGAGAGTGTGTGGTGTGTGTGGAGGGAGGAGAGAGGGGGGGGGGGGAGAGGTGTGTGGGTGTGTGGGAGAGTGGTGTGTGGTGTGAGG